>NC_044041.1:131813191-132113191 GCF_901765095.1 Microcaecilia unicolor | reverse complement strand
ACCAGAACCACACACACAGAAAAACAGAACAGGGCTTTGCTTGGGAGCAAAAATAACAGGCAAATAATCCATACCGGTTCAAACCAAAACCACACACACAGGGCTCAAGGCTGTGCCCAGAGGCACAGCTAACAAGACCACCACTTCCCTCAGAATCAAACAACAGTACAACAAGAAAAGGGAAAAATAGACCTGTTGCAAAGGCAACACAGGAAAGCTCCCTGTGTCCTTATAAAGGAGTAGGCTGATGATGTCACAAGTAGGAAATGAAGCAGAAGCAGGGACACCAAAGCGAGGCTTGACTTCAGGGACACCAAAGCGAGGCTTGGCTAACAGGAAGAACAACAGCAGGAAAAAGGCAGACTGAAGAGATCACAGAGCTAGATACAGAGAAACAGTAGGTTTGGAAATAAGGGCATGGCCACAACTGTGACGCTAACCTTAGGAGACGATCCTTTTAGTTTCTTTTTAACCATTTTCCTCATTTTATTATAGTTGCCCTTTCAAAAATTAAATGCAGCTACAGTAGATTTCCTTTGCGGGTTCATCCCAGATAGCAGCTCAAACTTGATTATATTATGATCACTGTTTCCCAGGGGACCCAACACCACTACCTTCGCACTATGCCCTGCATGCAGTGGTGTGCTGGTAAATGTTAACAACAGGCTCTCTCCCCATTCCACCTCTGCGCCCCCCCATCCACCTCTGCACCCCCGCCCCCCCCAAATTGCAGAGCTGGCTATAGCCAGGGAAGAGAGCCTGTGGGGGGCAATGCATTACTCCAGGAAAAAAAATTAAATGAATCCCAGGTTCCAATCTAATTCATGTTTAATGTGGGATAAAAATGCCAATAAATAAGTAAATAAATATAAACTTTTAATGTTGAGCACCTGATTCTCAAGTGGACATATTCCAAACACTATAATGAAAATAAAATGATTTTTTTTCTACCTTTGTTGTCTGGTGACTGTTTTTCTGATCATGCTGGCCCAGTATCCGATTCTGCTGGCTATCTGTCCTCTTAACTCCGTTTCCCAGGGCTTCCTTTCCATTTATTTTCTTTACTTTCCGCCTTTCTTCTTCATTTCTTGACCCTAGATCCATAAGTAAAAGCTGGGTCCTCCGCAGACTTGACTGTCCAGTGGATCCAGCTTCTGCCTATTTTCTTCATCCATGTGCAGTTTTTCTCCTCTCTTCCTTTTCCCTCATCTCATCTCCTTCCTCACTCTTCCCTCCCTTCCATCCATGTCCTGCATTTCTTCTCTCCCTTCCCGCTCCTCCATCCACCCATGTTCAGCAACCCTCCCCTCCCCTCCAGCCACCCATACACAGCAATTTCTCTTTGCTCCCCTGCCCCCCTCCAGCCACCCATACCCAGCGACTGTCCTCTCTCCCCTGCCCCCCTCCTCCAGCTACCCATGCCCAGCGACTCCCTTCTCTCCCCTGCCCCCCTCCTCTAGCCACCCATATCCAGCGACTCCCTTCTCCCCCCGCCCCCCTCCAGCCACCCATACCAACTGTCCTCTATCCCCTGCCCCCCTCCTCCAGTCACCCATACCCAGTGACTGTCCCTCTCTCCCTGCCCCTCCTCCAGCTACCCATGCACAGCGACTCCCTTCTCTCCCCTGCCCCCCTCCTCTAGCCACCCATATCCAGCGACTCCCTTCTCTCCCCTTGCCCCACTCCAGCCACCCATACCCGACTGTCCTCTCCCCCCTCCCCCCCCTCCAGCCACCCATGCCCAGCGACTCCCTTCTCTCCCCTGCCCCCCTCCTCCAGCCACCCATGCCCAGCAACTCCCTTCTCTCCCCTGCCCCCCTTCCTCCTCCAGCCACCCATATCCAGCGACTCCCTTCTCTCCCCTGCCCCCCTCCAGCCACCCATGTCCAGCGACTCTCTTCTCTCCCCTGCCCCCTCCAGCCATCCATGTCCAGTGACTCCCTTCTTTCCCCTGCCCCCCCCTCCAGCCACCCATGTCCTGCGACTAAGACTCCCTTCTCTCCCCTGCCACCCCCTCCAGCCACCGAGTTGTTCAGCGAATTCTTCGGGGCAGGCACTCTTGCCTGCCCACTGCCGGCGCTGACTCTCCCCCACTGCCAGATTGCTCATCAAAATGGCCACCGAGACTTACAAGGGCGGCCTCCAAGACTTGAGCAGAAGTCTCGCGAGGCCGCCTTTGGAAGTCTCGGCGGCCATTTTTAAAGAGCGATCTGGCAGCGGGGGAGAGTCAGCGCCGGCAGCGGGCAGGCAAGATTGCCTGCCCCGAAGAATTCGCTGGATGAGGTGACTCAGGTGAGGGACCGGATCCGGAGGGAGGGAGGGAGGAAGGAAGGAAGGAGAGCCGGCTCGCACTCAGGAACAACCAGCTCGCAAGTCGGTACAAAATTTAACAACCGGCTCTTGCGAGCCGGTGCGAGCCGGCTCCAGCACACCACTACCTGCATGCCACCAAGGACCAGATCCAAAATTGCTCCCCCTGTTGTCGGTTCCTTGACCAGTTGCTCCAAGAAGCATTCATTTATTACAACTAGAAATTTTATCTCCATGGCACTCCCTGATGTAACATTTTTCCAGTCAATATTGGGGTAATTAAAATCACTACAAGAATTTGGAATCTGAAGAACTTAATATCAAATTGTAACAAAACTTTTGTTTCTACAGTTGTCTTAAGTATCTCAAGGTATATCTGAGGTCTTTTTCTCCACTATTTTTCATTACTTAACATAAGATATACCTTGAGATACTTAAGACAATTATAGAAACAAAAATATTTTTACAATTTGGTAATTGTAATCACCCATTATTATAGTGTTGCTCAATTTTCCAGGTTTCCTAATCGCTCTAAATATTTCTTCATCTGTCTATTCGTTCTGTCCCGGTGGGCAGTAGTATAGACCTACAAAAGTACGCCTTTCCTTCACACATGGAATTTCTATCCATAATGATTCCATGCTACTATCTGTGTCATGGGGAATGTTTATTTTATTTGACTCAATTCCTTCTGTAACAATTTGATCCTCTCTATCATTGTGATACAATTCGTATTCTGTTAACACAGTGTCCCATTGATTGTCCTTTGTCTCTGAGATGTCTATTATATCTACCTCATCATTTAGGGCTATATATTCTAACTCTCCCATCTTACTTTTTAAGCTTCTAGTATTTGTATACAGGCACTTCAAATTGTGTTTTTCCTTTGATCTACAAGCTGCTTAGAAGTTGAAGGGAATAATGTACATCCTTTATCCCCTTCAACTGTCATACAATTATCTATAAAATGACCAAAGTTAAAAATGTTATACATTTAGTAGCAAAATTCAGCTCTAAATGAAGTGCCAGCAAATAGAAGGTTTAATTTTGAAATGTGTAAGCTGCTATCCAAAGTTATCCATATTTTGTTTTGTAATTTTTGTTGAGGTTAAACAATAACAGCAAGGTTGACAAAACTAAGATCAAAAAGGTAAGCAAAAATGCACAGAATGGACACAGGAGTGACAATTATACAGTCAAATCTGCTGAGCAAAATAATTCACAGAAGAACATCCCAAAAGTTTAGAATTTCTGTTTGAAATAAGAAATTATGCAAGCAAATTTCCCGCCCTATAAAATCTTCCCCCCTTAAATTATCCGTAAACTGCTAAGAAAGGGTGCCAAATGCTCTCCACCTTCTTCACTCTCGTTTTTCTTTGAGCAAATAAAAGTTCAATTTCACAGATATATATGAGATAGGTAATCCATTTTACCAAAGAAGGAGTCACTGGGTGTTTCCATAAAGCAGCCAGATTCAGTCTTGCAGCATTAAGGCTATATTTAAGCAAAGCTATCTTGAAGCGTTTGATCTTCAGGTCCATGGAAGCTCAGACGACGACCATCTCTGAAGTCTATCATGTACAGACTTCCAATAGGCCCAAGCTTTTACATAAATCCACCATATATGGCCCATGGAGCCAATTTCCCCACATCTCCAGCACATATCGTAAGTTCCTGCACAAATGTGCCGGAGATGAGTTGGGATAAGATACCAATTAATTATAACTAACACAATTTTTCTTGAATGTTAACAGCCCTCAAAGTTTTAGTCCAACCCAGTTCCAATTGCTCCCAGGTCTGGGAGGAAACAAATAGTTGTCAACAATAGGGGATAAACGAGACCACTGAAAATCCCAGTATCGAAAAGTACATGTAATAGAAGTACAGAATCCCTGCCTCAAAATGCAGCCCCACTTGGTACTGTTCTAACTGAACCCAAAGCTTGTAGGGATGATTCTGAAAACATTCCACGACCCCTTTAGCTTGAGCAGACTTGGCAAAATATTCATTTTAACAATTGAAATATGGCCAAATCATGAAAAAAAAATGATTCCACCTCTCAAGATCACTATAACTTATTGAACCAATTGCGGTGAATAGCCACCCTCTTGATTCTAAAGGGAAGCTAAACAACTTCAGAAAAGACTGAAAGAAAGCCCTTCTGGCAAAGGAAACACTCCAGAGTTGTTTTTCTTTTTTATAATAATCCTAAAATTTATTAGAGTAAATAAATGGTTACAATAAAATATTCTTTTATTCCAATGTTACAGAAAATTCTTATTTATATCAGTCTAAATTTCAGTATAAGGAAAATAAAATCTCTCTCTCTCTCTCTCTCTCTCTCTCTCTCTCTCGTGTTTCTGTGTATTTCCCTGGAAGCTTAACAAAAATCTGACTGCCACAAAATCTGCTTGTCAGATTACTGAAGCTTAATTTTGTCCAATCACTCAATGCCTTATATTTTCTCTCTTACTTATCTGGTATTCATCAACTCTGACCTCTAAGGTACCCTTCACATAATTCTGCTTCTTTGGTATTTTTCCCAATTATCCATCATTTTCCCTTTGCAACCTCCCTCTCTCGAATACTTATCACTCATACTTGTCTTCACTGAGAATGTCTCTGTATTAATTCAGAGTCTGTTTTGAAACAAACAGAGGCTTTAAAGTTTATGGCCCATTATTTTAGGCCAAATAAACCTGTTTGTTACTTGTCCCTGTAAAGGTCAAGAAAGGTCATAAATAAGGGAATAAGTTATATATACAAAGCTGGCTGATCAGCAAAACTAAACAGCAGGTAATTAGCCTCAAAAATACTATGATAGAGAAAGTTAACACCACTCCCAAGTGTAATAAACTTCTAATGTGAACTCTGAGTTGGTTGGATGTTTTTCTCCTCATTTTTCTTTGTCCCCTTCGCTGTGCTGCTTGACTGTTCGTACCTACATGGAGGCTTTTTGGTACTTCTGTGTTTGTTGACTCCTTCTTAAGAGGAAGTTAATACCACTCCCAAGTAACAAAAATAGTTTGGGGCCCATTAAAGGGAAAAGAAGAGTGCAGTCTCTCCACCAAGGCAGACTCCAAGCCAATACCCAATGCCTCTGTCTTGAACATATTAACCTTAAAGTCTGAGGCCGGAGAATAGGAGCAAATCTGGAGACTAGGAATGAGACTAAGGGTTTAGAAAGGGACAAGAGTACATCATCCACAATAAAATGATTTTGTAATTGGTGTCTCCGACTCTTATTGCCAGTAATAGCTGAGTTGCCCCTGAATCACAACCACAAACAGCTCCATGACTAGAGCAAACAGCAAAGGCGACAGGGGGCAACTCTGTCTTGTCCCCCTACTCAAATAAAAAAATTGGGAGTTAACTCCATTGATACAACACAGGATCGAGACTTTGAATTAAGTGCCTTCACCCATCCCCAAAGCCCTCTCCAAAGCCAAATTTGCCCAGTACCTGGTCTAGAAAACTCCAAACCACGCTATCAAATGCTTTCTCACTGTCTAAGGCTAACAAAGAGGATAGAGCCCCCCCCCCCCCAGACTGAACAATGTGTACTTTGTATCAATTGCATCTGATTGGAATGGACAAGGGAGGCCAAAACCTTTGCAAGAATTGTACATCCGTATTCAGAACAAAGATAGGATGATAAGATGAACATCTGTCCTGTTCTTCCCCTTCTATCCATGCCTTCTACCTAGTAGGGGCCAATTGCCCCCCCCCCCTCCCTTCCATAACAGAATTGAATAATGCCTGTAAAAGTGGAGTAAGCTCACCAGCAACCATTTATAAAAATTCAACTGTGAATCTGTCTAAACCATTGGCAACCCCTTAATAGCTGTAAGGATTCCTTCACAGAAACAGGACTATCCAACAAAATCTTCTGGTCTTCAGATAAAAATGGCAAGACAACTTGATTAAGATACTGGGCACTATTATCTGGATTTAAAGCTGGATCAGTCTGGAAAAGAGATTTATAAAACTCAACAAAATGAGCTCAAATGGAAGTGGAACCAGAAAGACAAGTTCCTTTCTGATCCTTGAATTTATAACAAAGCCAATCCGTTTTGGATCTTATGTACTTTCTGAGCTTTACCTTTCTCATATACTGGTGTTTTAGATTAAAAGTGATTAATTTCATATTCATGATGATGCAAGGACTCTAACTGAAGGTGAGCGTCCTGTAAAGCACAAAGGGGTTTTGGCCAACCCGTGTGATTATTTTCCGCCTCCAAATTAAGCATCAAAGCCTTATAGTGAGAAATAGAAGTAGCAGCCTGCTTCTTCTGCTGGGAGGCCTTCTTAATGAAAAAGCCCCTTGCCTTCAAGGCATCTCAGACCACTCCCAATGAGGGTCCAGAATTAAGATTAATTTCAATATAATCCTTAAGAACCTATCTGAGGGCCAGTAATAGGTAGGGGCAACGGGGGGCGGCCACACGATGCCTTGCGCTCCTAGGGGCCCTGCAGTCCTGACTGTCGCTACCTTCCCGCCTGCCGTTCTTCCCACTAGTGCCTCTCTCTCCCCACTAAGCCACTCCCGAGCTGAGGCAATTTTTCTTCCCTACCTCCTCTTGCCATCTCTGGCGGCCGCAGTTCTAGCTATACAGGAAACCGCATGGAACTATAGTTCTCTGCTTGCTATAGCTGCTTCCTCCAGACTGACCTCTTCCCAAATAGGAGGTGGGGTGGGTGCAGAGGAAGCAGCTGCAGTGTACAGAGAGCCATGGTCTTGTACAATTTTGCTGTATAATTAGTACTGTGGCCTCCAGAGATGGCAACAGGAGGGAGGAAGAAAAGTGCTACAACTCAGAGGGCGGCTTAGGGGAGAGAGACAGGAGCAGGGTTTGGGGGTAGAGAGACAGAAGCAGTTCTGATGGGGGGCAGGGGGAGAAGAGGAGGAGCAGTGCTGGGGCCATTGTAAAGACAGAGAGGAGCAGTGTTGAGACCGGGGCAGAGAGAGACAGGGGGAGGAGGGGTAAAGAGAGGTAGTGGCAATGCTAAGTGGTGTGTGTGGAGAGAGAGAGAGATCTCAGGCAATGCTAGATAAGGGGGGTGGGGGAGATGAGAGAGAGACAACATGGTAATACTGCATTGGGGGAGCAGAGAGTGAAAGATGGGGCAATGCTGGATGGCAGAAGAGAGAGAGACAGATGCAATGCTGAATGTTGCAGAGAGAGAGAGGAAGAGACAGAGAGTCAGGAAATGCTGCATGCCAGGGGCAAAGAGAGACAGAGAGAGACAATGCTCGATGGCAGGGGGTGGGAAGAAAGGAAAGATTTAGTGAAAGACTGTGGAATAAGAGGAAGGAGAATGGGTAAACCAAGGTGAGGAAAAAAGATGGAAAGCTGTAGGTAGATGCAATAACAAAAGGGAGATACTGGATAAGAATGTATGAAATCTGAATGGATAGAGAGGCAGAAAAAAATGGAAGAAAGCTGAAAGGAACAGATCAATGTTGGAGCTACATGTAGTAGAGGTGGTAAAGAAGACGGAGAGAAAAATGATTAATGGACAGGAGACAATTGGAAAGAGAATTAAAGAAGACAGAAAGAGATAACCAGAGACTGGGGTCAACATGATTAGAAAAATTCAGTGGCCAGAACAAATGTAGAAAAAGAATTTTATTTTTAATTTTGGATGAAGTAATGTGTTAGTTGTGTTTGCCCACTGTAAAGGTTAATAAAGAAAAAGAAAAAAATGAAAAATGGATGATACCTTTTTGTGGACTATTGACTAGTTTTCTACTTTCGGAGTCAAAGCCTCTTTCCTCAGGTTGGGACAGTATACTTGTTATGATATACTGTCCTTACATAAGAAAAGAGTTTTTGGCCTTCGAAAGATAGTCAAAAAATTGACTTAGGTTAGTCCAAGAAAAAAAGGTTATCACCTTATTTTCCATTTCTGTTTTATTTGTTAATTGTAATTGTAGTGATTGGAATATGACAGTTTTTGAAATTTACATCTTCTATTTATATTAGGCACAGCAGAATGAAGTATGCATCAATGCTTCACTATCCCTGGTTGTTGCATTTATGCAGCATCTGGCTTTTGGGGAGTTTAATTTAATCTTGGTGTACGTATTCTGTTATTTATTCTGTACCTGATGAGAGTCTTTTGCATTGAGTGTCACATGTTATATGTGTATGCCTGATGCAAAGAGCTCCTAGCTCTCAGAGAATGGGTCCGTTCTCTTGAGGCTAGAGTAGCAGACTTGGTGGAGCTGAGGGAGACAGATAGGTACATAGAGGAGACCTACAGGGATATTGTAGAGAAGTCCCACCGCCAGTCTGGTAGCCCCTGTGCTACCATGGAGGAAGAGAGGTCTCCTAGAAAGAGAGCATCACCCTGGTGAAGTAGGAAGTACTCCTGTAGCCAGGACCTGCCCACCAGGGGATGTACTATCCTCTCGCACCGAGGATATGTCTCCAAGTGCTGCCCAGGAGGAAAGGGTTAGGACAGCTATTGTAGTTGGTGATTCAATCATTAGGCATATAGATAGCTGGGTGGCTGGTGGACGTGAGGATCACCTGGTGACTTGCCTGTCTGGGTGCGAATGTGGCGGACCTCACGCGTCACCTAGATAGGATTTTAGATAGTGCTGGGGAGAGCCGACTGTCTTAGTACATGTGGGTACCAATGACATAGGAAAATGTTGGGAGAGAGGTTCTGGAAGCCAAATTTAGGCTCTTAGGTAGAAAGCTCAAATCCAGAACCCTAGGGTAGCATTTTCTGAAGTGGCTACCTTTCCACGCGCAGGGCCCAAGAGACAGGCAGAGCTCCAGAGTCTCAATGAGTGAATGAGACGGTGGTGCAGGGAGGAGGGTTTTAGATTTGTTAGGAACTGGGCAACATTTTGGGGGAAGGGGGGAGCCTATTCAGAAAGGGATGGGCTCCACCTTAACCAGGGTGGGACCAGGCTGCTGGCATCGGTATTTTAAAAAGGAGATAGAGCAGCTTTTAAACTAGAAACTGGGGGAAGGCCGACAGTCGCTCAAAAGCGCATGGTTCGGGATAAGGTATCTTTCAAGATATCACCACAACAGGGAAGATAGGGTATCCTGATAGTGAGGGTTGCAAAAGAGACCATAGTAGATCAGGTGTCCTTAAATAAAAATAAAAATCAGACAAAAGATTGCAAATCAATACTGTCAAGTACTGAGCATGATGTAAAGAGGAACAATAAACACAGTTTGAAATGTCTATATGTGAATGTCAGAAGCCTAAGAAATAAGATGGGAGAGTTAGAATATATTGCATTAAATGAAAACTGAGATATAATAGACATCTCTGAGACCTGGTGGAAGGAGGATAACCAGTGGGACACTGTCATACCGGAGTACAAATTATATCATAGTGATAGGGTGGATCGAATTGGTGGAGGGGTAGCATTGTATATTAAGGACAGCCTTGAATCAAATAGAATGAAAATTCTGCAGGAAACAAAACACATCTTGTAATCACTATGAATTGAAATTCCATGTGTAAAGGGGAAAAGTATAGTGATAGGAGTGTACTACCTTCCGCCTAGCCAGGATGAACAGACGGATGCGGAAATTAGGGACGCAAACAAACTGGGCAGCACAATAATAATGGGTGATTTCAAAGTTTTAAAAAGGTTTGGACGACTTCCTAAAGGAAAAGTCCATAGACCATTATTAAATTGGAGTTGGGGAAAATCCACTATTTCTGGGATAAGCAGTATAACATGTTTAGTACTTTTTTGGGATCTTGCCATGTATTTGTGACCTGGATTGGCAACTGTTGGAAACAGAATGCTGGGCTTGATGGACCTTTGGTCTGTCCCAGTATGGCAATACTTATGTACTTATGTCTGTGTTTTGCATGTGTAAAAAAAGACCTTAAGAGGTGAGCTATTATGGTTTGGTAAGTTTCCTATATAGTTTTTGAGTGTCTTTTTGCAGGGTTTTGTGTTATTTTGCAAAGTGTATGCTCTGTTTTGAAAATTAAAAATGCTCAGGACTACTGTTCTCCACATCCAGTAGAGTCACTACACAAACAAAAAAACCATCTGCGTTAAACAGTGTCTAGCAGTGGAAGGAGTGTGTGCTGTTCCTGAGGTGAAATTCACAATTTGAATATTTTTTGCACAGTGAGTTGTAAGGGGGATAGCTTAATAGTTGGGGAATATGGAGCTTATAGTACCAAACTGGAACTTCAGGGTTATATTGAGATTCTAACCAGTTCTGTAGAGAATCCAAACTCCAAATCCACATAGAGGAATTTGTTGAATGTCAGCTTTATTGGGTAGTTGAATCTGGTTGGAGGGGGGAGGGGTGTTTTTACACATAGAAAACTGTGGTGTTTTATTGCTATGTTATGATGTGCTTGTCCCCCTATTGCCGGTCCAAATATTTCTGTCTAGAGACGCCACTGCCAGGCATGTTCCCTGTCTTGGAACTCCCTCCCCCACACACACACACACACACTTTGTACCTTTCTCTTTCCTGTGTGACTTTTGTGGCACCCCCTAGCTCATCATGAATGGCATCCTCCTCATTGCTGTCTTACTAAGATTACAATTGTAGTTGGCGATTAAATAATTCTGTTTACATAAATAAATACATCTCTGACACCTCATTTGAAATCTTAACTCCGGAGCAGGATGGAGCAAGTGGGGTGGGGCAAGTCAAGTGGGGTGGGGTCAGCTAAACTAACCACCTTTACCACATTCTCTGGCAACAAATTCCAGAGTTTAATTACACATTGAGTGAAGAAACATTTTCTCGTGATTTGTATTAAATTTACTACTTTGTAGCTTCATGGCATGCCCCCTAGTCCTAGAATTTTGGAAAGAGTAAACAAATGATTCACATCTACCCGTTCCACTCCACTCATTATTTTATAGACCTCTATCATATCTCCCCTCAGCCATCTGTTCTCCAAGCTGAATTGCCCTAGACGCTTCAGCCTTTCCTCATAGGGAAGTCGTCCCATCTCCTTTATCATTTTCGTTGCCCTTCTCTGTACCTTTTCTAATTCTTCTATATCAGTGTTGCTAGGGTACCTGACAGTATGAATTCTGAAGGAATGAACAAGACTAATATCAGTGAGTGAAGTGTCAGAAGCAAATCTGTTCCCACTTATCCTTAGATCCAAGCTCACTGTGCCCAGAATAATAGAAAGAGCTAACTCACACCCAAGTATTATAAAAATAGGGTAATTTTTTATTTACAATAGTTGCAGATATAATATAAGAAAGGCAGGAATGAAGACAAAGCCAATCTCATCACAGAAATAGCTCAAAGTAAATGCACATAAATCCCTATATGGAATTCTAATCCAGTCAGCTACTCTGTCTCGCAGAGCACTAATACAAATGTACATGGCACATATACAACCTGATGTAGATTGCAAGAAAGCAGTGTTCTTCAGATGGTCAGTCTGGTCCAGACACAGGCTTGCTCCTTGATCGGGATGTTGATAAAGCAGCAGCCTCTATGTTTGATAAGAGAAGCTATACTGATGATGCACATTCTGGCTTTGTGGGTTATATCCACATAACATTGAGGGGCATAATCAAACGGCGCCGGCGAAATCGATTGCCGGCGATCTATTTTGGTGGCGCCGCAACAGCTGGCCGGAACCATATTATCGAAAAAGATGTCCGGCCAACTTTTGTTTTGATAATACGGTTGGGGCCGGCCAAATGCCACAGATCGCCGGGTTTGAGATGGCCGACTTTGTTTTTCAGCGATAATGGAAACTGGAACCGGCCATCTCAAACCCGGCCAAATCCAAGGTATTTGGCCATGGGAGGGGCCAGCATTCGTAGTGCACTGGTACTTCTGGATGTTTAGATCTTGCTGATCAGTTATGTTATGACTTACTTGTTCAGGAGTGCTGTATTTTGTGATACTGTTTTGAGAAATGTTCAAGAAAGACTTCATACAAATGAAAAAAAGTCCCTGCCCTGCACTTCCCTTAATAGCAGTCTTTCTCTTGATGGCTGTCTTTCTCTCCGAAAGTGCACTTCTCTTAATGGCCGTCTTTCTCCCTGAACAGGGAAATCAAAAGTTTTTGCACACTGCTTTTTTTTTGTAGTAACAGTGGGCTTTGAACCAGCCACCTCTGCATTACAAGACCAGTGATGTAACCACTTGGCCACAGCTCCACTTACGTGGGTGTCCCTCCCTTTTGATTATACCCCTCCAGGTCTCTCTCAGCCACTCACAGACAGCTTAACGCACTGTGATTGGCTGAGAGAGACCTGAAGGGGTATAATCAAAGGGAGGGACAGCCAAGTAAGTGGAGCTGTGGCCAAGTGGTTACATCATGGCTCTTGTAATGCAGAGGTGGCTGGTTCAAATCCCACTGTTACTGCTGCAAAAACTGTTTTGATTTCCCAGTTTGGGGAGAAAGCCGGCCATTAAGAGAAGTGCACGTCAGGGACGGCCATCAAGGGAAAATGAACGGCAGGGACTTTTTAATTTGTATGAAGTCTTTCTTGAACATTTCTCAAAACAGTATCACAAAATACAGCACTCCAGAACAAGTAAGTCATAACATAACTGATCAGCAAGATCCTTTTTTTTTTTTTTTTACGAGCTGGGCGACTGGCTTCCCCTCCTAGGAAGGAAATGTTTTAAAGTTTTTTTTTTGGGTGGGAGGGGGTTGGTGACCACTGGAGGAGTATGGGGAGATCATCCCCGATTCCTTCCGGTGGTCATCTGGCCAGTTTTGGGCATCTTTTTGAGACTTAATGGAAAAAAGAAAACCGGCGATGACGAGCATTTGGCTGATTTTACTTGGTCTATTATTTTCATGACCAAGTAAAATCAGCCAAATGCTCGTCATCGCCGGTTTTCTTTTTTCCATTATCAGCTGAAGCCGGCCATCTCGTAAGCACGCCCACATCCCACCTTCACTACCCTGCCGACACGCCCCCTTGAAGTTTAGCCGCCTCCGCAACGGAATGCCGGCGAGTGTGTTCAAAAATCGGCTTTCGATTATACCAATTTGGCCGGTTTTAGGAGATGGCCGGCCATCTCCCGATTTGTGTCGGAAGATAGCCGGCGATCTCTTTCGAAAATAAGCCTGATAGTTATCCCCATTGTTGTGACTTCAGGGGCCACATTATTGTCTTATCGGCATGACATTGAAGTAGTCACCTTGAGAAAGAGCCAGGGTCTTATAAACATGCAGTTTTGTTAGCCAAAGCATCTCTCCTGTTGCAAGGGTAATTACAAAAGTCCTTGGCTGTACTAGCCATGATGTCGATTTAGAATAGCAACCTTTTTATTTTTCTAGTACACTGAGAATCTTGTTAGCAGTTTTTGTCTGTATGCAAAGTCGTGGCTTTAGAAATGGAAAGGCTGGGTCTGCATACGAAAGTCAGGTTATTGATGTTGGATAGTGTCATGTATTATATTCCCATATATCTTTGTTATATAGGAATATATATATATACTAGTAAAAAAAGGCCCGTTTCCGAAACCAATGAAACGGGCGCTAGCATGTGGCTTTTTTTTGTGTGTGTGTATGTGTCACAGAGTTATTTTGTATGTGTGTGTGTGTGTGTCAATGTGTGAGGGTGGAGTGTGTGTGCAGGTTGTTGATGAGTGTCTTTTTTTTGTTTTGTTTTTTGGGTGGGGGGTTGGGAGATGTGCTGTGCTGTGCTGGCAAAGTGGGATAGATTGGTGTGTGGCTTTGAGGGTGTGTTTCTGTTGTATTGTGTGTGTGTGGTTTTGTCTGTCAAGGAGGTTTGTGGAGGGGGGGGTTCTGTTGGTGAAATGTAAATGTGGTTGTAGGGGGGGTCAGCCTTTGCTGAGTGGTGGATTGTTTTTTTCTGGGGGGGGGGGGTTTTGTGTTGTGCTGAGGCAGCAGTGTTGTTTTAGATGGGCGGAAGGTAGAGGAGCACGTTCTTGGTCTGTCGGTATTTTTTGGCCGTTTCAGGGCTGCTGTAGGGGAATGCTGGAAGAGAAATGTGCTGTGTGAAGCAGCGCCGTCTTTTTCCATTGGGCTGGGGTTCTGGGCATCCTGGAGGTGGGAGACAGCTGGCCTGAGGACAGGGATGGTTGTTTTAAGTTGGCGGAAGGGAGAAGAGCACGGTCTCGGGCCGTTGGGGGGTGATCCGGTATGTTTGGTCCATTTCAGGCCGGCTGCAGGGGAATGCTGGAACATTTATGCGCTGCAGGAAGCAGCGCAGTCTTTTTCTGGGTGCTCAGGGAATCCCCGAGGTGGGAGACAGCTTGCCTGAGGCTGGGGATGGTTGGGCACATCCTTGGCCGCTTCGGCAAAAAGGGAAGAGGAAGGGGGTGGGGAGTTACCTGCAGCCGCGTGAGAAACCGGGTATTCTTTGTTTGTTTTGTATTATTAGTTTGCATTTCTGTTGAAGAAAGAGTGGATGCCTTTCGAATGATGGAGGTGGTGCATCGGTGTGCGGTTGTTTCGTTAGTTTGGCAGCCAGTCTCCAGCGATTCCTAGGCAGGGAAGGAGTAGGGAAACTACTCCTCCCCCTTCCTTGGTCGCTGTTTGCTGCTGGCTGAGTCACGGTTAATCCTTCTTGCTGGGCCACAGCTTCTCCTGTTCGCCCACGTCCCAGATGTTGAGGGGCACGCTGTTCTCCGGCTCCACCGACTCCACGTCAAGCGAACCCAAATATAGTCTGTGCTATAGGCCCTCCGGCACTCTTCAGTACCGGCATTAGGCATTTAAAATTCCCCCCCCCCCCCCCGGGTCTATTTTTGCACATACCCACAGCAGGAATATTCTTCTCTCGTTCCAGCGGTGGTTCTGTGCTCTCCGTGCTGCACAGATAATGAGCCGTTCTGCTGGAGAATGCTCCTCCCTTATTGCCACATAGTTTCCTCTGATAGGTCCGTCTTACGTCGTCTAGCGTTGCCTGGGAACAGTTTTGTGATGGTTCTTTGTGTTTCAGAACGTTCAGGGTGTTTTTTGTGATTGGTCCATCATGCGAGGGCGGGGCAGAGAGACATGGTCAGTGTTGTGGCTTCACCACCATGAACTGACGAACCCTTCAGGGAGTCTTCAGAATGTTGAGGGTGAGTTTTATTATAGTATATATATTATAGTATATATATATATATTGCTTCACAGTGCTGGCCAAATCTAAGGCAAGCTTATAAAGGGATATGGCAACAGCTCCAGACATATCTACTTCTGGTTGTATACAGGCATTGGCATCCCCTGCCACAATCAGCCTGCCCTTTGCAAACAAAATCAATAAATCAGTAATTCTTTTGAAAAAGGCAGGCTGATCTGAATTAGGGGCATATATAGAGGCTGATCAACCAAGAGATGGAGAAAAAGTTAATGGTCCTCAGAGTCACACTTGACCTGTTGAACCTGAACCAGGAGACCAACCCACAGCAAAATAGCTACTCCATCCTTCTTCTTGGCCCCCGATCTATCTGAAGCAAATAAAACTACTGGACATTGGGTGCCATATAGTAAAGTCTCAGAGCTCCCTATAAAATAGGTCTCCAGTAAAAACATGATCTGTGCTGTATCCTCATAATTCATGAAACAATCAATGCCTCTTTGCTGGAGAGTTTAGCCCCTTAACATTAAAGATCAATAATATTAAGTTTGCATATATTTACCCATTCTAGAGGAAATGAATTATACAAGTGAGCTCTAAGAAAACAATGTAGAGACAAGCAACCTTAACACTGCCTAAGCTAACCCTCCCCAACACACACCCATATCTGAACCCGACCCCCACACCCTATCCCCATAGAATGCCGTAATCACAGTTAGAAGGCTGAACCTCCCCTCCGACTGGAAATATAGAGGTCCTGAGACCCCAGCCCAAACAGAAAACACCCCCCTCTCCACTCCCCCAGAGAACCAGAAAAAAATATAACAGGTAATACATAGGTATTGGCTGCATTAAAACCAGAGATATACACAAGAATAAACATATCTCCCCAACCAAACAACACTAACATCCTATAACCTTCTGTCCCCCTAACAGGGGGGGTTCAACAAAATAAACCAAAGTAAAAGAGCCCCTAATATTTTACTATACTACTACTTAACATTTCTAAAGCGCTACTAGGGTTACGCAGCGCTGTACAGTTTAACAAAGAAGGACAGTCCCTGCTCAAAGGAGCTTACAATCTAAAGGACAAAATGTCAAGTTGGGGCAGTCTAGATTTCCTGAATAGAGGTATTTATTTATTTATTTTATTTATTTATTGCATTTGTATCCCACATTTTCCCACCTATTTGCGGGTTCAGTGTGGCTTACAATACATTGTGAATGGTGGAAATACAGTTTGTTACAACTTGGTTATGGAGTACATTGTGAGGAGTTATGCGAAAACAAAGTCAATGTATCGTTAAGGCAATATAACAATGGAGAAGAACAATGGAACAATGGAAGGAAATAATGGGAACTGATAGGGCAGCTAAACAATAGTAGGAGAACATTCGGTATAACATTTTTCTGTGATTAGAGGTATAAATGTGGTGAAATTACGGGGGATGGGAAATTCAGAAGGGAGTGTATTGTTGCATTACAAACAGTGTGTGTGGACTTCATGTGTTTTCATCCTTGCAGTAAATCTTATCAAAGAGATGAGTTTTCAATGATTTGCGGAAGTTAGTTAGTTCGTAGATCGTTTTCAGGTTGCGTGGTAGTGTATACCAGAATTGCGTGCTCATATAAGAAAAGGTTGATGCGTGCAGCGTTTTGTATTTTATGCCTTTGCAATTAGGGAAGTGAAGGTTGAGGAAAGTTTGGGATGATCTTTTAGAGTTTCTGGGTGGTAGGTCTATTAAGTCAGACATGTAAGCTGGGGCTTCACCGTGAATGATTTTGTGGACTAATATGCATACTTTAAAAGTAATGTGTTCCTTGAGTGGTATAATGGTTAGGTGCCGAATATACTATCCTGCTTATAATCAAACGAGAAAAATGCCCAAGTTCCGACCTAAATTGGGAGATGGACGTTTATCTCACAAAAACGAATAACACGGTATAATCGAAAGCCGAACTTGGACGTTTTCAACTGCACTCCATCGCAGAAACGTACAAAGTTGACGGGGGCGTGTCGGAGGCGTGCTGAAGGCGGGACTGGGGCATGGTTATCACCCGAACAGAGATGGGCGCCTTTCGCCAATAATGGAAAAAAAGTATGCGTTTGTAGCTAGAATTTAGGGCACTTTTCCTGGACCCTGTTTTTTCACGAATAAGGCCCCAAAAAGTGCCCTAAATGACCAGATTACCCCCAGAGGGAATCGGGGATGACCTCCCCTGACTCCCCCAGTGGTCACTAACCCCCTCCCACCACAAAAAATGATGTTTCACAACTTTTTATTTTCACCCTCAAATGTCATACCCACCTCCCTGGCAGCAGTATGCAGGTCCCTGGAGCAGTTGTTAGGGGGTGCAGTGGACTTCAGGCAGGTGGACCCAGGCCCATCCCCCCCCCCACCTGTTACAATTGTGCTGCTTAATGCTTAGTCGCCCAACCCCCCCCCAAACCCACTGTACCCACATGTAGGTGCCCCCCTTCGCCCCTTAGAGCTATAGTAATGGTGTAGACTTGTGGGCAGTGGGTTTTGAGGGGGATTTGGGGGGCTCAACACACAAGGGAAGGGTGCTATGCACCTGGGAGCTCTTTAACCTTTTTTTTTGTTTGTTTTTGTAAAAGTGCCCCCTAGGGTGCCCGGTTGGTGTCCTGGCATGTGAGGGGGACCAGTGCACTACGAATCCTGGCCCCTCCCACGAACAAATGCCTTGGATTTATTCGTTTTTGAGCTGGGGGCTTTCATTTTCCATTATCACTGAAAAACAAAAACGCCCAGCTCACAAATTGTCGAATAAAACATGGACGTCTATTTTTTGCGAAAATACGGTTCGGTCCGCCCCTTCACAGACCCGTTCTCGGAGATAAACACCCATGGAGATAGACGTTTTCGTTCGATTATGCCCCTCCACATATACTATACTATATTATAAAATAGTGCATACAGAAAGGCATAAAAAGAGAAGGGGGAAAATACTATTGCTAAACACCAACTGCAGTTGGTGCACTAGCATAAAAACAAAGAAGAAAACACTTTATAGTTTCAGTAGAGATGCATCAAGCAGGTGCATCGTCAACCTTGGAAGAAGTGTCACTGCTGCAATTTGGCACGGGCCTCTGAAGCAACTTTTGCAGGAGGGAGAGTTGTTAGTGTCAAGCTAGTCTCTCTTATGGTGTTCCAAGCCTCCTACAAGGTTTTGATACCATCCAGAGCAAACTAGAGAGAAAAATGAAACAGCCAGCGATACAAGATCTTTTCCTTTAATAAAATTTCCAAGGCAGGTTTCATGTTTCTGTGCCTCTGGAGGGTGCAAAGACATCTTGATAGACTTGAACCTGTGTGCCACTGTAGCTGATGTTCCACTGCAATCTAGCTTGCTGCAGTATTCTTTCCTTGTCAGCATATCTGGAGAAGCACGCTATGATGTCTCTGGGTCTGTTAGGTTGCAGTGTTCCCAATGCATGATGCACATGTTCTAGATCCACCAGTGCAAAATCCCTAGGGGACTCCTCCAGGATCAATCAGATTAAAGATTGTACAACAGTCAGGATGTCCTCCTGATTATTAGACTCAGGGACACCTCTGAATTGTAGATTCTTCTAGAAACCTCTGCTTTCAAGATTGTCAGTCTTAAGGAGGAGCTCTTCATATTGCAGAGTCAAACTGTCCATCTGTGCATATGTCTCTACTTTCCAGCTCCTTGACTTGGCCTCCCAGCTCTTTCAGATCACAGTGGAGAGGGTCAATTATATCAATAATTTCTTCCCGCATTTACTAGAACTCTTGAAGAAGTTCATCCAATTAATTTTTTAACTTTCTCAGAAGGATTCGTCCTTTCCTGCTGACCCTTTGTCACAAGTGGATGCTACTGAGTCAGTGTCAAGAGGCTGACTAAAGCAGTGCCAAACCCATGTGGCTGGAGGCCCTTGCTGATACCTTAGTGGAAGACTTGGAAGTCTCCTTTATAGCAAAAGTTTTCCGCCAACAGACTGTCACCAGACATTGCAAAAGTGTAGGGAAGCTATTTGAGCAGCCAAATACCAAGGATGGAAGAAGATTGTATTAATTTATTCCAGAGGAGCCCAAGCACGACACTTCCATTCGGTTCAGTCATTATCCATACAGTGGGGGAAATAAGTATTTGATCCCTTGCTGATTTTGTAAGTTTGCCCACTGACAAAGACATGAGCAGCCCATAATTGAAGGGTAGGTTATTGGTAACAGTGAGAGATAGCACATCACAAATTAAATCCGGAAAATCACATTGTGGAAAGTATATGAATTTATTTGCATTCTGCAGAGGGAAATAAGTATTTGATCCCTCTGGCAAACAAGACCTAATACTTGGTGGCAAAACCCTTGTTGGCAAGCACAGCGGTCAGACGTCTTCTGTAGTTGATGATGAGGTTTGCACACATGTCAGGAGGAATTTTGGTCCACTACTCTTTGCAGATCATCTCTAAATCATTAAGAGTTCTGGGCTGTCGCTTGGCAACTCGCAGCTTCAGCTCCCTCCATAAGTTTTCAATGGGATTAAGGTCTGGTGACTGGCTAGGCCACTCCATGACCCTAATGTGCTTCTTCCTGAGCCACTCCTTTGTTGCCTTGGCTGTATGTTTTGGGTCATTGTCGTGCTGGAAGACCCAGCCACGACCCATTTTTAAGGCCCTGGCGGAGGGAAGGAGGTTGTCACTCAGAATTGTACGGTACATGGCCCCATCCATTCTCCCATTGATGCGGTGAAGTAGTCCTGTGCCCTTAGCAGAGAAACACCCCCAAAACATAACATTTCCACCTCCATGCTTGACAGTGGGGACGGTGTTCTTTGGGTCATAGGCAGCATTTCTCTTCCTCCAAACACGGCGAGTTGAGTTCATGCCAAAGAGCTCAATTTTTGTCTCATCTGACCACAGCACCTTCTCCCAATCACTCTCGGCATCATCCAGGTGTTCACTGGCAAACTTCAGACGGGCCGTCACATGTGCCTTCCGGAGCAGGGGGACCTTGCGGGCACTGCAGGATTGCAATCCGTTATGTCGTAATGTGTTACCAATGGTTTTCGTGGTGACAGTGGTCCCAGCTGCCTTGAGATCATTGACAAGTTCCCCCCTTGTAGTTGTAGGCTGATTTCTAACCTTCCTCATGATCAAGGATACCCCACGAGGTGAGATTTTGCGTGGAGCCCCAGATCTTTGTCGATTGACAGTCATTTTGTACTTCTTCCATTTTCTTACTATGGCACCAACAGTTGTCTCCTTCTCGCCCAGCGTCTTACTGATGGTTTTGTAGCCCATTCCAGCCTTGTGCAGGTGTATGATCTTGTCCCTGACATCCTTAGACAGCTCCTTGCTCTTGGCCATTTTGTAGAGGTTAGAGTCTGACTGATTCACTGAGTCTGTGGACAGGTGTCTTTCATACAGGTGACCATTGCCGACAGCTGTCTGTCATGCAGGTAACGAGTTGATTTGGAGCATCTACCTGGTCTGTAGGGGCCAGATCTCTTACTGGTTGGTGGGGGATCAAATACTTATTTCCCTCTGCAGAATGCAAATAAATTCATATACTTTCCACAATGTGATTTTCCGGATTTAATTTGTGATGTGCTATCTCTCACTGTTACCAATAACCTACCCTTCAATTATGGGCTGCTCATGTCTTTGTCAGTGGGCAAACTTACAAAATCAGCAAGGGATCAAATACTTATTTCCCCCACTGTATATTTTTAGAGCAACAGTTACACATACAACTGCCACTGAAATTACACATTTAATTTTGGAGACCAGTTATACATTTAGAGGTTGATATTCAAAAGGGTTTAACCAGGTAGCAGAGACTCCTGCCTGGTTAAGCCCTACTGAGTGAGCCAGCATGCACCTGATATTCATCAGCACTTAATCGGTTAATTATGCCACTAAATATATCCGTTAACCAGCCATCCCCTAACTGACTAGGTTAGGGGTGGGCTGGGAGTGGAGTTATATCTGAGTGTCAACTTAGCTAATTAGTGGTGATTTTCATCTGCTAACTGGCTAAGTAACTATATAAAGTTAGGAAGCAAAACAGTTGTCCTAACTCTATGCAGCAAGTTAACTGGCTACCAGTTGGCTCCTGGTTAACTTCTGGGTCAGCAGACATACTCAGATAATCAATTCTGGGACTGCTCTTTCCCCAGCATTGAATATCTGGGATTAGTTCAGCCTGCAGTTGGAAGTGGCTGACCAGCCGCCTACCACCACAGGCTGAATATTGACCCCTTAGATTTTGGATGACAGATACATTGTTGAATATTTATTTTCAAATGTTTTGAAAAAATGAGAAAGGGCATTTCTTCCCTCAAGAACTAGCTACCTAATTTCCCCAGGAGCCCAGCTATGTCTGTGATTTGTGATGGAACAGGCTGATCCAGTCTAGATGTCACCCCCTTTGCATATAGGTAGTTCCAGTTTCCTCACTTCCTAGATTTTGTCAACCCAGCCCTGAAAATCATGACTGCAAGTATCACCCTAGCTAGAGATATGGAAATAAGCACTCACTTTGATGGAGGAATGTGCTGAGACCAGAGAGAGACAGAATTCATGGCTCCCTCTTTGTAGAACTAGGACCTTGGTCTTCATTCCCAGCCCTCGAGGGCACCAACAGTCAGTTTTTCAAGATATCCCTAATGACTATGCATGAGAAAATATACATTACCTCCATTGTATGCAAATCTTTCTCATACATTGTCATTAGGGGTATCCTGAAAAACTATTGGCAGCCCTTGAGGACTGGAAATGAAGACCAAGGCCTAGGATGTGCCTTTCTAACCACTTTCTAACCCCCATAGGGGTGCTGCATATATGCTTCTCAGGTTTCTGCCTCTCTGATATAGAATTTCAGCATCTTGCTTGAATGAATGCTATAGAAATTAAAATAAGGATTATTTCAAGAACTATGATGCTTTTCTTTTGCAGACAGTCATGCCTGATGCTAAGGAAGCAGGGAGTCTTGGTAAGTGCTTCAAAATTTCATTTTTTAGAGGGGTTATCTTTCTCATAGCTCCAACAATCTGAATGGGAGTATAGATACCATTGAGCGAGCTCAGCAAAATGTCCAGAGCCACCTGAAATTGCACCCTCCCTCTCTCTCCATCCCCCCCCCCCCCCCCCCCTCACCACGACTGGGTTCAGTATCTCTCTAGCTTCCTTCCTTTTTCTGGTTCTCTAAACGCTGCAGTGTGTCATCAGCAGAGGCCATGCTGAAAGATGTCCGTCTCTGGCTGGTGGAGCCTTTCCTCTGTGCGACCCGCCCATAGGAAGTTCCATCATTGAGGCTGATGCACAGAAAAAAAAAGCTCTGCTGTTCAGAGAGAAGCAACTTTCAGCGTAGCCTCGGTCAATGATGCACTGCAGCATTTGGAGGACCAGTGAGGGGAGGGGATTTAGACAGATGCCAGACCCTAGTGTGGGGTAGGAAGACTGGAGATATTCCGGACCTGGCTGGGAGGGGAGAGAAATACTGGACTTAGAGAGACCTGGAGCAAAGCAGAAAGAGGGAAAGATACTAGATCTTGAAGGAGGAGGTGGGGGGAAACAAAGGGAAGATAGAAAGAGAGAGACCTAGACCAAAGGGGAGGGGGAAGATGCTGGACTGAGGGGTGGAAACAGAGGGGACAGAGATTGAGATACTGACCGATAGGGAGGAAGAGACAGGTGCTAGACCATGGAGGGTAGGGAGGTCAGGGTTGAGGTGCAGGAGGAAGGGAAGAGAGAAGAGAATCTGGACATGTGGAGGGACAGGGACACAGAAGAGCTGCTGGCAATGGATGGAGCATAGAGACAGGGATTCAGAGGGGCAATATTGGACACAGGGGGAGGGACAGGGACACAGAGGGGTATGCTGAACAGAGTAAGATAGGAAACATAGGAGAGATGCTGAACAATGGGGGGGTGGATATGGACAGGAACACAGAGGGGAGACAATGAACAGGATGGATAGGGACACACAGGAAAGGATGGATGGTGGACATAGAAAAGAAATGTTAAAAGGACAGGAGACCCTGGAGAGAGTTGAGGAAAGCAGAAGAGAGACATTAGATCCAAAGCAATGTTCAGACAAAGGTAGGAAATAAGTATTTTTTTCTAATTGTAAAATGTAAGCTTTGGGATATGTGCTCCCCTCCCCACAGGTCCCCACTACCCTGGGAACGATAGTGTTAAAGAAGGCCTATTTCAGTTTTTCTGCCCAGGATCCATTCAGTCCTAGCTATGCCACTGAATCTGAGATTTATGATTAAGAGCTGTCAGGAGCAATATGACCTTCAGCAGCCCTTAGGCCTGCCTTTACTTCTGGCTGTAACCAGTATGTAAAAGAGAATCAGCATTTGTAAGGTGTAAAAGAAATTGTCTTTTCCTCGGCTTACAACCAGCATGTGAAGTATGTAAAGAAGCCCTGCTCTCTCCTCAGGTTGAATCAACCTGATCTAGGTCGTAGGTTCCAAACATACAGTGCAAATATCCCAAGGGATACACAAGGCATCAGCAGGGGGTATGCGGCACCCAGTTGATGCCCAACCGCTGCCTTCCCCTTGCTCCCACCACTTGCTCATCTGCAGGGCCACTGCCTTCCCATGTCTGCAGTGGCATCAAGAAATAGAAGCTGTATCCTTTCTCTTCCTAATGCCTACCAAAACTCCATGACTGCAAGAAAATGAAACTAGATGCTTGGCCATAGCCTTCTATGCACTGCTGGCGGCTCATTTCAATCCTGCCCTCTAGGGAGCACAAGGCTATGGCTTTGCGCCTTATTTTGGTTTGCTTGCAGTGTGCAACCATGGAGTTGAGAAGGCAATTGGCAGCAGGGAGGGGAAGGCAACGGTGACTGAAAGGGTGGATGGAGGTGTCGGTGAAGGATTGACTGTGGTAGGGAAAGAAAGAAAGAAAGAAAGAAAGAAAGAAAGAAAGAAAGAAAGAAAGAAAGAAAGAAAGAAAGAAAGAAAGAAAGAAAGAAAGAAAGAGACTGGGCAATACGAGATGATGAGGTGAGGGGAAGAGATGCGGCAATGCTGGATAGTGGGGGACAGGAGGAAAGAGAAGCAGGACAGTGGTGGAAGGGGAAATAGAGGGGTTATTCTAGATGTGGGGGGAGGAGAAAGAAATGGGAAAATGGAGATGGTAGGGGAGAGAAAGATGGGGCAATGCTGGAGGTGGTAGAAGAGAGACAGAGGGGCAATGTTGAATGGGGGAAGAGAGAGAAAGAGGTAATGTTCAATGGTGACAGCAACAGACAGAGGTGCTGTATTGGATGGGGGGAGAGAGAGAGAGAGATGAGATCCTGGATGGCCAGGGCAGAGAGGAGAAATAGAGGGCTGATGTTAGATAGCTGAGGAGGAGGGCAGAGTGGAGATACTACATGGCGGTGGTGGAGGGAAGACAGAGAGGAGATGCTACATGTTGAGCCAAGGGAGACAGTGGACATGCTGCATGGCTGTGGAAAAAGAGACAAACACACACATTTACACACAGAGGAGATGCATGCCTCAGAAGAAAAAGACCAACATATATACACACACACACACACAGATGTTCCATAGCTGGTGGAAGAGAAAAACATATACAGAGAGGAGATAATACATGGCTGGGGAAAGACACATACACACACACATGATGTTGCATGGCTGTGGAGAGACAGACACACTCACAGAGGAGATGTTGCATGGCTCAGGAGACACACACACACACAGGAGATGCTGCATGGCTGGAGAGATACATACACATACACACTCAGATGAGATTCTGCATGGTTGGGGAGAGAGACACACATACACAGAGGAAATGCTGCATGGCTGGGAAGACACACACACACACTCAGAAATATTGCATGACCGGGGGGGGGGGGGGGGGGAACAGGGAGAGAAGACACAGCAGATATACTGAGATTCAGGAAAATAGAAAAGGGAGATGGATGATGAACATGGAGAGAAAATTGTCAAATGGACAGGAAACCCTGGCAAGAGAGTTAAGAGAAGACAGAGAAAAGCAGAAACCAGACACTGGAAACATATATAGAAAAATAAAATGACCAAGCAACAAAGGCAGAAGATTTTATTTTATTTTTTATTTCATTATTAGAATATGTCAGTTTTTAGAATGTACATCTGCCAGAGCTGATCAGAACTTGGGGAAAATATTTTTTCACTCAACGAATAGTTAAGCTCTGGAACTCTTTGCCGAAAGATGTAGTAACAGCGGATAGCGTATCTGGGTTTAAAAAAGGTTTAGACAAGTTCCTGGAGGAAAAGTCCATAGTCTGTTATTGATAAAGACATAAGAAAGCAACTGCTTGCTCTTGGATTGGTAGCATGGAGTGTTGCGATGATTGGGTTTCTGCCAGGTACTTGTGACCTGGCTTGGCCACTGTTGGAAACAGTATACTGGGCTAGATGGACCATTGGTCTGACCCAGTATGGCTACTCTTATGTTCTACGTACTTGCTGAAATTTGTTTGACTTAGGAGGTACTTGACTTGAAGAAGTTGAGAAACACTACTGTAGGCTGAGCTCCCAAAGACCGATTCTCAGAACTCCCATGGTAAAGCCAATAGTGCACACCCCATACTACTGGATTAGTGCAGAAAAACAGCTCTGCAAAGCTCAAAGGAAATGATATCCAAATTAGGTGTGCTGAAAGCAAGGGAGAGGGTCATGCTTGGTGCATACACAGAAGAGTCTCATAGTAAGAACAACTGTTGTGCGCATGCACCAGGCAAACTTGACTGTGCAGCATACATTGGAGCTACAGATGCCAATGTGTGCGTTTGCTCAGGCTCATGCACATTTCTTTCTCAGTACCAGCACTTACAGGCACGGGCTTTCTTCTGCATCCAAAAGAAATCGAAACCATCAGATTTTAAACTAGAAATCAAAAGAAATCCTCTCTTCAAACCACCCACTGCAGCTCCTTGTGATTCTGGGCAAGTCACTTAACCCTCCATTGCCCCTGGTACAAAATAAGTACCTGAATATATGTAAACCGCTTTGAATGTAGTTCCGATCTGAGGAAGAAGGGCAACCTTCGAAAGCTAATCAAGAAATGTATTAAGTTATGTCCAATAAAAAAGGTATCATCTTATTTTCTTTTCCATGTTTTATTAATGTAGTTGCAAAAACCTCAGAAAGGCAGTATATCAAGTCCCATTTCCCTTTCCCTCTGAGCTGGCATTTTTCCAGCAACATGTGTAGAGTTTGTTTGTGCACTGTTTTCTGAGCATTGGGAAGGCATAGTAAATTATATCGTTAACACATATTTGACTATATTTAAATATAATTTGCTGACATCTTTGGCGTGGATGTTGTTTCTTGTGGTAAAGCTCTCTGAGAATTCCACGCAGATTAAAATGTGCATTATTCCCACGCTAATTGGCTTCACTGCCAGTGGAAGGTTTTGAGAATCAGCCTTCCAGAGTTCTTCCAATAGTAGCAGCCGTGTTCATGCAGTGGGAGAAGTCCAAGCAGTGTACCTTCACTTCCTTGTTGCTATACAGATGCCTGCATGGTGCTTTTTTTGCAAAACACAAGGGGCTTCCAAATCCTAATGAATGCCATAGACCAATTCCTTTGAGCTCCTTTGTAAACATTCAGTCAGTAAAGGAATTTTTATATGAGACCTTCTTCACACTGTTCTGCTTTAGGTTCTTTCGAGTATATCTCTTTCAGACATATACTATAGAGGCGGTCAAAGGTTATTACATAAACTTTATTCAAATAAGTAAATCATAAATCATACATCACCGCTTGAGTTGCAGACAACATCTTCCACTAGCGACTGGGAGGGTTGGGGTGCAGCCAGGCAGAAAGTCTCAGCGGGCACAAGGGGCCTGGGTAGCACGTCTGCTCCCATTCTGAATTTTAACCTCTGCCTGTCTGCCCTTAGCTCCCAGCTTTTATACTGACCAATAAACATGATCTCATTTAATTGAATAAGGCTGATGTGTAGTTAAGGATGTGACAGTTTCTTAATGCATCCCCAGGAATTGGCCAGGTTTCCAGAGATTCATGTGAGACATCATCCTTAGCCCTAAGCATGTCGTCATTCCATTTAGTACAATTTACTTCATCATTTCTCTACTATAATAAAACGCACCTCCAATGTTATGAAGCTGACTCCGTGGCTTCACTAAAGTGAAGGGTTTGTCAGTTTCATTACATTCATAACCCTGTCACCATCTCTGTCAGTCCCGTCCTCGCGTCACAGTGTGATGACGTCGAGGGCGGAACGTTGTGACAACAAGTTTGTGCCAATAGCGTGCCCACACCGAAAGCCTTCAAAACAAACAATTGCAAAGCTGATCCTCCATAGCCGCGCGACCAAAAACACCAGTTGGAAGCGTGCAAGCACGCTGCACGAGACCGAGGAAACCAGTTGCCAGTGCGCCGCACCACACAGAGGCAAACAGTTGAAAGTCCAACACAGAGGAAAACAGTTCAAACACCGACAATGCAACGTCCAAGTGGCGGAAAAACAACACGGACAGATCTGAGACCTGTCCAAAATTTAGGGAAACAAGCGAAGAAGGTGGCAAACAACGACGGAGGAGAGGCGGGCCTGAGACCTGTCAGAGGTGTGTGATTTAGAGATGGGAGTAACTAGCAAGGTAATTAAATTTGCTGATGACACAAAGTTATTCAAAGTCGTTAACTCGCGACAGGATTCTGAAAAATTACAGAAGGACCTTATGAGACTGGGAGACTGGGCGGCTGAATGGCAGATGACGTTTAATGTGAGCAAGTGCAAGGTGATGCATGTGGGAAAAAAGAACCCGAATTATAGCTACGTCATGCAAGGTTCCACGTTAGGAGTTACGGACCAAGAAAGGGATCTGGGTGTCGTCGTCGATAATACACTGAAACCTTCTGCTCAGTGTGCTGCTGCGGCTCGGAAAGCAAATAGAATGTTGGGTATTATTAGGAAAGGTATGGAAAACAGGTGTGAGGATATTATAATGCCATTATATCGCTCCATGGTGCGACCACACCTTGAATATTGTGTTCAATTCTGGTCGCCGCATCTCAAGAAAGATATAGTGGAATTGGAGAAGATGCAGCTAAGGGCGACTAAAATAATAACGGGGATGGGACGACTTCCCTATGAAGAAAGACTAAGGAGACTAGGGCTTTTCAGCTTGGAGAAGAGACGGCTGAGGGGAGACATGATAGAGGTATATAAAATAATGAGTGGAGTGGAACAGGTGGATGTGAAGCGTCTGTTCACGCTTTCCAAAAATACTAGGACTAGGGGGCATGCGATGAAACTACAGTGTAGTAAATTTAAAACAAATCGGAGAAAATGTTTCTTCACCCAACGCATAATTAAACTCTGGAATTCGTTGCCGGAGAATGTGGTGAAGGCGGTTAGCTTGGCAGATTTTAAAAAGGGGTTAGACGGTTTCCTAAAGGACAAGTCCATAAACCGCTACTAAATGGACTTGGGAAAAATCCACAATTCTGGGAATAACATGTATAGAATGTTTGTATGTATGGGAAGCTTGCCAGATGCCCTTGGCCTGGATTGGCCGCTGTCGTGGACAGGATGCTGTGCTCGATGGACCCTTGGTCTTTTCCCAGTGTGGTATTACTTATGTACTTATGTAACTGCATGCTGGACAGGGCTCAACATTCCTCCCCAATGATCTGCAAACCCTAACGCCAGCTTGGAGCTGGCGTTAGGGTTTGCCACAGCCAGCGACCCAAATTTTGGCGCGCTGACTGCTGATCATTGGCGATGAATGCGCTGAGCCCTGTTTAGCAAGCAATTGCATGCTACTTGCGCAAAGAGCCCTCAAGCGCATTGTTTCACGCGCTTGAGGGCTCTGATCATGGGGCGGTAGCAAATGCCGGCGCTAGTATGGCACTAACAGCCTCTAGCGCCGGCATTTGCTTTTGATCATCTGTCCCTTAGGGTTTGGCTAGTAAGATTGATATTACACACCATTGAACAGGCAAGTCGCCTGAGCTGCCGACCATTATGAATCGACAATCCAGGTACCCCAAGTATGCTACTACCAAGACTAATTATTTCAGCTTCAGAATGTAAATTAATATTATAATTACAATCGGAAGGCAATACGGCTCTAATGTGACGCTTCCTATGTGCAGGCTGTAATGGAAACATCATTAATCCTTACCGGGTTAGAGCACAAGGCCCTCCCGTAATATTAGCTGGGATATAAGTGAAAGTTATATTTCCACATGAAAACAACCATCCTTTTGGCAACTTAACATGTCTAATATGACTAGGAGATACCACAGTATGATTACAGATCATAGAATTTGATACATCACAACAATGTTGCACTGTACGATTACATAATATAATTGAATCATTAGTTGCAATATAAGTATTCTTTTGTATTTGTTGGCATTTTCCGATCTGTGCCTTATCACATGTAAGGTTGTAGCATGTGTCAGCTACAGTAATATTATGCACTAAAATCTCAGTAATATTTGCCCAAGATTCCACAGATGTTTCAGTGCAACCTTTACAATACTCATATAAAGAAATATGAGTGTGAACATCTACATCGTCCACATCAGAGTCATTATATGTGACAGCAAATAAAGTTCTTAAAAGAAATGTAGGCGTTGGAACTGCAATGAGGCATGTCCGCAATAAGTCTGATGTAACTTTCATGTTAGCAAGAAAAAAATGTGAGGTATAAACACATCACGAGCCAGATATTCCCAAACAGGCTCCAACAGGCAAGTAGAGCGTACATAGCGAACAAGGTCCCACCGGAATAGGGTACCTCCGATGGCCATACCAAGTAGAAGAACTGCAATTATTACACCAGCAGTCATTTTTTGCTAGGAAAAGAAAAGGGTTACTCATTCTTGAAAATGGTAACTCATTCTGTGACTCATTCTCAGGCGTAACATCGCTCTCGTGGCACATATTCCCATTTCTCATGTCCTGGTTGCATGACGAGGACTACATTATCAGTGCCACTAGCCATAAGATCAGCAGGGACAGGAGAACCAGTAGGCTGTTGAAGCCACAGTTTAGCACCAGCTGCTAAGCCAGTAGAACCAAAACCGGCTGTGCCATGACTAGTAAGCACAGTGGGGAGATCAGAGAAAGTAGTAGGGGCTCCTGTCCAAATGGGAAACACAAGCAATTGAGCAACACAATTACCAGCACTGAACTGGAATGAGTCGGCAATAATATTATGTAACAAAACTTTAATTTCCCCTTAATAATCAGCATCAATAATACCACCCATAATTTGTAAACCTCGCAAAACCAAAGACGAGTGAGGAGTGATGTGACCAACATGTCCCGATGGAAAGGTAATACCCAACCCTATTGGGACAATAGTAATTTCATGTGGTCGACATGTAAGAGACATGGGGGTACACAGGTCCAAGCCTGCACTATTGGTGGTGGCTCGAAACAGGAGAAGTGCATCCGGATTGATTTTCCAGCAATGAAGAGCTGGAGTACACGTTGCACTTGCAATTTTCAAATTGGGAGTAAGCATACGCATAAGCGGAGTCTCTTCATTTGTTAAGGGGCGATTGTTGAGAATTTGTAAGGCAGTGGATAAATTATCATACCATTGGCTATATTTCCCATCAGATTGTTTTTAAAGTTGCTGTTTAAGGAGGCCATTCATATGTTCAATTAGGCCAGAAGCTTGTGGATAATATGGTATGTGAAATATCCATTCAATATTATTATCTGCAGCAAACGCCTGCACCAATTTACCAGCAAAATGTGAACCGTTATCACTTTGAATTTGTAAAGGAACACCATAATAGACACCAAACCAGCTACCACATCAAATACCGACATTCCACCAGCAGATGAACTTGCCAAATACTTTAAAAAGAAAGTTTCCAACCTACGCAAAACCATGTCTCAAGAAATCACTAACCTTGATACCTTCCTTGATGAACTAGACCCACACTCTGGAGAATACCCTGCAGATCGGACCTGGTCAAACTTCACCCAGATTACAGATGAAATAGTTGCACAGGCGACCAGTAAACTCTCATCTGCTCATTGTCAACTGGACGCATGTCCCAACTATTTAATCAAATCTCCACCTGCCCAATTCATTGCAGATCTTACATCCCATGTAAACTACATGTTCCAACAAGGCTTATTCCCCAAGGACAAAGGCAACATTTTACTCACACCATTACCGAAAGACACCAAGAAGAAATCAAATGATATCACTAACTATCGTCCTGTGGCATCCATCCCATTGACAACCAAATTGATGGAAAGTATCGTAGCCAAACAACTCAGGAGTATATCAACAAATTCTCAGTACTTCATGAATCACAATCCGGTTTTAGACCCCTCCATAGTGCAGAAACTGTACTAGTATCTCTCCTTGCCAAATTCAAGCAAGAAATTGCACTAGGTAAAAACATTCTCCTACTCCAATTCGACGTGTCAAGTGCATTCGATATGGTAGACCACAATATACTACTAAGAATACTTGACAAGATAGGAATCGGAGGGAATATACTCAAATGGATCAAGGGGTTCCTAACCGCAAGGTCATACCAGGTAAAGACAAACTCGAACATTTCTCCAACCTGGGAAACTGACTGCAGAGTACCACAGAGATCACCTCTCTTACCCATCCTTTTCAACCTAATGATGACCCCCTTAGCCAAGTCTCTTTTCAATCAAGGCCTTAACCCTTTTCTGTACGTGGATGATGTCACAATATACAAAACTTTCAAATCGAACCCTTCAGAAATCACCAATGTGATAAAAAACAGTCTAAGCATAATGGATTCCTGGGCAACGACATTCAAACTAAAACTCAACGAAGAAAAAACACACTGCCTCATTCTTTCATCCCAACATTTCACAAACCACCCTACAGTCATACACACCCCAGATCACAATCTTCCAATCTCAGATTAACCTGAAAATCCTCGGCATTATTATTGGCAACAACCTAATGCTAGAGAACCAAGCCACTGCCATTACAAAGAAAATGTTCCACACAATGTGGAAACTCAAACGGGTAAAGCAGTTCTTCCCGAGGGAAACCTTTCACAACATGATTCAAACAATGGTACTAACACATGTCGATTATTGCAATGGAATATATGCGGGTTGTAAAGAACAAATCCTAAGGAAACTACAAACTGCTCAGAATATGGCAGCCAGGCTTATCTATGGAAAATCTAAATTTGAAAGTGCAAAACCCCTCCAGGAAAAACTACACTGGCTACTAATCAAGGAACGTATCGCTTTCAAGATTTGTACCTTTCTTCACAGAATAATACATGGTCTAGCTCCGAGCTATATGACTGAACTAATCAACTTTCCAATTAGAAACACAACTGAATCAGCCAGAACGTACTTAATTCTTCACTTCCCAAGTTGTAAAAACCTGAAGTATAAATCAACATAAGCATCAAGTTTCTCCTACATATGCACACAGCTCTGGAATACACTACCAAAATGCCTGAAATCCACAAATAATCATCTTGAATTCCGAAAAAAAACTAAAGACAAACCTTTTCAAGAAGACATACCCCATAGATCTGACATAAATAATGAATAATATAATATATATATATTTTTTTTTTGTTACATTTGTACCCTGCACTTTCCCACTCATGGCAGGCTCAATGCGGTGGGCAATGGAGGATTAAGTGACTTGCCCAGACTGCCTGTGCCAGGAATTGAACTCAGTTCCTCAGGACCAAAGCCCACCACCCTAACCACTAGGCCACTCCTCCACTCCAATTTAATCAGGAAACAGACAGTACTCAACCCTGACACATGATCACTCCCTAGCATTTTGATTGAGATGAACCACCCCAACCTATTTACTGATATTTCTTTACTGTATTTGTCACTGCAACAGTACCCCAACACTGTATTTGTTCACACCGGAGTCTGTAATCACCTCTCTGGAACTATGTAAGCCACTTTGAGCCTACTAATAAGTGGGAAAAGGTGGGATACAAATGTAACAAATAAATAACAAAATGAGTAATTGTATTGAGTAATATCCGCTACCTACGTTCCTGTACCCGCTCTGCCGAACGCCTCTGGCGGAAATCTAGGGCCCTTGCTGATTTCTTACACTTTAAGTTCATGCTGACCTCCTTCCAATCTGCTCTTTTATGTGCCAAACAGGATTATTATATCCAACTGACCAACTCTCTTGGCTCTAACCCTTGACTTCTCTTCACCGCATTGAACTCTCTCCTCAAGGTGCCACCTCCCCCAACTCCCCCTTCATTATCTCCTCAGACCCTTGCTGAATTCTTTCACGACAAGGTTCAAAAGATAAACCTTGCATTCTCTACCTCACCACCTCTCCCTCCACTAGTCCGTTCCCCTCTCTCTCATTCCCCTCATTCCCTTTCCTCCTTTCCTGAAGTTACTATTGAGGAAACTACACTTCTCCTTTCTTCCTCAAAATGTACCACCTGTTCCTCTGATCCCTTTCCCACCCACCTTCTTAATGCCATCTCTCCTGCTCTTATTCCTTTTATCTGTCACATTCTCAACCTCTCACTTTCCACTGCGACTGTCCCTGCTGCCTTTAAACATGCTGTGGTCACACCTCTCCTTAAGAAGCCTTCACTTGACCCTACTTGTCCCTCTAATTACCGACCCATCTCCCTCCTTCCCTTTCTATCCAAATTACTTGAGCGTGCTGTTCACCGCCGCTGCCTTGATTTTCTGTCCTCACATGCTATTCTTGACCCACTACAATCTGGTTTTCGCCCTCTCCACTCAACCGAAACTGCGCTTACTAAAGTCTCCAATGACCTATTACTGGCTAAATCCAGAGGTCTCTATTCCATCCTCATTCTTCTTGATCTTTCCGCTGCTTTTGACACTGTCGATCACAGCATACTCCTCGATACCCTGTCCTCACTTGGATTCCAGGGCTCTGTCCTTTCCTGGTTCTCTTCCTACCTCTCCCTCCGCACCTTCAGTGTTCACTCTGGTGGATCCTCTTCTACTTCTATCCCTCTGCCTGTCGGCGTACCTCAGGGTTCTGTTCTTGGTCCCCTCCTCTTTTCTATCTACACTTCTTCCCTTGGTTCATTAATCTCATCCCATGGCTTTTCCTACCATCTCTATGCTGATGACTCCCAAATCTACCTTTCTACCCCTGATATCTCACCTTGCATCCAAACCAAAGTTTCAGCGTGCTTGTCTGACATTGCTGTCTGGATGTCTCAACGCCACCTGAAATTAAATATGACCAAAACCGAGCTTCTCATTTTCCCCCCCAACCCCAACTCTCCACTCCCCCCGTTTTCTATTTCTGTTGATGGCTCTCTCATTCTCCCTGTCTCCTCAGCTCGAAACCTTGGGGTCATCTTTGACTCTTCTCTCTCCTTCTCTGATCATATCCAGCAGATCGCCAAGACCTGTCATTTCTTTCTTTACAAGATCCGTAAAATCCGCCCCTTTCTTTCCAAGCACTCTACCAAAACCCTCGTCCACACCCTTGTCACCTCTCGTTTAGACTACTGCAATCTGCTTCTTGCTGGCCTCCCACTTAGTCACCTCTCCCCTCTCCAATCGGTTCAAAACTCTGCTGCCCGTCTCGTCTTCTGCCAGGGTCGCTTTACTCATACTACCCCTCTCCTCAAGTCGCTTCACTGGCTCCCTATCCGTTTTCGTATCCTGTTCAAACTTCTTCTACTAACCTATAAATGTACTCACTCTGCTGCTCCCCAGTATCTCTCCCCACTTGTCCTTCCCTACACCCCTTCCCGTGCACTCCACTCCATGGATAAATCCTTCTCATCTGTTCCCTTCTCCACTACTGCCAACTCCAGACTTCGCGCCTTCTGTCTCGCTGCACCCTACGCCTGGAATAAACTTCCTGAGCCCCTACGTCTTGCCCCATCCTTGGCCACCTTTAAATCTAGACTGAAAGCCCACCTCTTTAACATTGCTTTTGACTCGTAACCACTTGTAACCACTCGCCTCCACCTACCCTCCTCTCCTCCTTCCTGTACACATTAATTGATTTGATTTGCTTACTTTAATTTTTGTCTATTAGATTGTAAGCTCTTTGAGCAGGGACTGTCTTTCTTCTATGTTTGTGCAGCGCTGCGTACGCCTTGTAGTGCTATAGAAATGCTAAATAGTAGTAGTAGTAGTAGAGTGCTATACTGGTTCGCACGTTTGCAACGGTGTGCCAACAGATAACCAGAATATGTATCCATAGCAGTACAAATATATTCACAATCCCACAAAACGGTGGTCATTGATGAAACACAAGACCCTTGCGGGGGAGTACGGAATAGTGAGGCAAGCTAGATAATTGGGAAGGCCTATTCTAAGAGCTTTAAATGTTAGGAGTGCTATCTTGTAGGTAATTCGTTTGTCAATAGGTGGTAGTAGGTAATTCGTTTGTCAATAGGTGGTAGTCTTTTAATAACGAAGTAGTGTGATCTGAGCAAGAAGCCCATCAGAACATCTTAATGGCAACGTTTCACAGGGATTGAAGCTTTTTTAAGGAGGAATGAGGAAGGCCAGCATACACAATATTGCAATAATCAAACCTGGATGTAAAAAGTGAGAGAATCAAGGCATGAACGTGGCTGTCATCAAACAGATGGTGAACTGTGCATGATTGGTGGAATAGGAGGAAGGAAGTCTTAGTTAAGTGCGAGATTTGGGGAAGAAAGCAAGTCCCAAATGATCCCTAAATAGCAGAAGTTGCTAACTGGAGAGATTTGAGCTCCCAATAGCATAAGTGGCATAGAAGGAGGGGTATGGGAATGAGAAAACCAACAGGCAACTGTTTTATCCACATTGAGAACAAGCCGATGTTCCTCAGTCAAGTTGCGACTGAATCCAGGCAGGTTTGAAGGGGAGAAATTAGAAGGGAGAAAAAAGGGAACTCGGGGAATAGTAGAAGGATGTCGTCAGCATAGAAATAGGTTTAAATGCCGGTAGACTGAATAAGAGCAGCAAGGGGGCTAAGAAATAGGTTGAACAGTAACGGAGAGAGAATTGATCCCTGGGGGACCCCACAGTTAAGGATCTTATAGTTTGATGAGGATGAGGCTGTAATAACTTTGAAAGAGCAGTTAGAGAGGAATGAGGTAAACCAGGAAAGAACTTCACCTGATATACCCAGAGAAGATAAGCAAGAAAGAAGCAGAGCTTACAAGATAAACTAATTTTATGTTCGCCCATATTTAATAAAATATGCTTGTCTAGAATAGTCAATACCATTTTTTCTGTCTCTGTTGTATCTTTATGGAATTCTTTTCCATTATATATTAGGGTTGAATGAAACTATCTAAAATTTTAAAAAATATTTCAAAATGTATTTGTTTGTTTGGATAATCTGAAATGTAAATTTATAGCTGGAAATTTAAGGTTGTATTTTTTAACTGTATTTGCTCTATTTTTATAATTTTATACACTGTGTTGAGTCCTATTTTAAGGATAACGGCTGTTTAGAAATATTATATTGATACTGATATTCATTAAAACCTAATTTTTTGTTTCTGGAGACTTTAGTCTCATTTTCCCAGAGATGGTCACAAATAATAAGCACTCCAAAGCAGCAAAAAATGAACAAAACAGCACAAAGAGTGGGATGAATACCCCAAAGCCCTGGGGTGTTCACGGAGAGAGTAGTACATACCTGGAATGCCCTCCTACGGGAGGTAGTAGAGACAAAAACAGTAATAGAATTTAAAAAAGTGTGGGATAAGCACAAAAGAATCCTGTATGGAAAGAGAATGGAATCAAAGCAAACTTAGTGGTGCATAGATGGCAACTCCATTAATTAACTGTTGCAATTTTGTGGAGGCTTTTCATCCCAAGACCAAAACCTGTGTGTTACAAGTTGATTTGGAAGGACACCCATACCAGGCACTAGTGGACTCCGGCAGAGTCAAGACCTTTGTTCAGAGAGAAATTCTCACACAAATGCAATTTAACTATGAGTGGACTATGGCATTGGCATGGTGATCAGAGGCAGTATTCTACAGTTCAAGTATCCTTTAAAACACCTGTAGGGCATCTTTCCATGATATCTTCCCATTGGAGGACCCCAACTTGTATGCCAAAAGCCCGAAACTGCCTAAACCCTGCTGTCAACAGCGGATGGAGGGACTTCATTGTTCTCTGAATTTAAGAATTGCAATGAATGGTGATTTGGAGCAGAAAGAAGATGGCAGTCCAGACACTCCAGCCCCATTAGATAGTCTACCCGAGTGGTGTAGCAAGGGAACCACAGGGAACTTTAAAAGAGCCCAGTCAGAGGATGAGTCCCTTACAGCTGCACAAGCCAGGATAGTAACTACAGATGGAAATCCTGTGGGTAACCAGGACCTCTCTAAGGTAACATTCCCGTATCCTATATAATAATTTGCACCTCCAACGTTCTACGTCTGGATGCCTGGGTTCGTAACATCCATAACCACTCATTGCCCCGCTCTCATGTCAAAACATAATGATGTCAGAGGGTGGAACAGTGAGAGGGAAGGGAAGCCAGCCCCAGCCAGCCAGAGAACGTTCAGATACAAATCGAGGGGAGGAGAGAATCGCGAGGGGAGAAAGGGAAGGGAAAGGGAGGGGAGGGAAGAGGAGGGAAGAGGAGAATGGATGGGATAGGAAGACAGTAGAGGAGAGAATCACAGGACACCGATGGCAGGGAAGAGGAAAATTCCTGGACATGGAGGGGAGGGAAGAATTGCTGGACATGGAGGCATAGGCGCCGACTCCGTGGGTGCTGTGGGTGCTCAAGCACCCCAATATTTGACCAGCCCAAAGTCCTGGAATGGAAGTTCCCAGCCAGCCTGACCTGCGCTGCCCGCCCTTTTCTCCCAGTCCTTTGCCTGCTCCTCGCCTTCCTGCGTGCCACCCAGAATTTAAAAGTTCTTACCTCAGGGTCCGGCAGCAGCAGTGAAAGGCAAGCAGGCTCGGCGCTTCAGCCTGCCTTCCCTTCTTTCTCAGCTCTGCCTCTGGTCCCGCCCTCTCCTGTTTCCGCACCACAACTCGCCTCCTAATGGTTCCATTAAAAACATAATCGCCATTACATGATAACCTTGCTAATGCCCATTTCATTTGTGTGAGAAATGGGCCTTTTTTACTAGTTTTATAATAAAGAATGACTTGTTTTATAGTGTGGAGGGGGGAAAAGGTAGAGCAACTGTTAGTCCCTCATCCCTACCATACGCAGGTTATAAATTAGCCTACAGTCAGCTGCTAGGAGTTCACTTGGAGGAGGAGAAAACCCAGGAACAGTTTTTGTCCAGGTTTTTCTGGCCAGATGTATTTAAGCAAGTAGAGTTCATTTGTCAGTCCTGCCCAACCTGCCAGCTGAGTAGTCCTGTAGGGGTTCTACCTACCCCTCTTGTGCCCATGCCCATTGTCAACACACTATTTGAGAGAGTGGTTATGGACCACCATGAATGCACCACCTGTGGCAAAATGTATATCATGGTTATTTTGGATTATACCACCTGCTACCCAGAGGCCATTGCCCTATGTAATATGAAAGTCAGAAAGCAAACTATTGTGCAAGTGGAAAGTACCTTATGAAATAATACAGAATTATGGTCAATTACAAGGTGGCCTAACTCAACAATAGAGATAAGACAATGATCTTCACATCAATTTGTTAAAGAAGTGGATCCCTGTGACCACGGCGTTGGTCCAAAGGGATGACTTTGGACCGGAGGTTCCAACAGAATCTGGATCCTTGCAAGTCCCATTTGGTGATCAGCTTTCTGCCTCACAGAAGGCTGACCTAGAACAGTTAGTTTACCAGAACCAGGATGTGTTTTTCAGAGTGCCAGGCCGAACGAACCTTGCAAATCTTGATGTTATCACTGAGCCTAGAGTGTTAGTCTGGGAATGCCCCTATTGGATCCTAGAAGCCTGGCCATAGGCCATGGCAAAAGAAGTAGTTGAGATGCTGGAACTGTCTGTTATGGAGAAGTCGGCCAATAATTGGTCATCCCCCATTGTGCTGATGCCAAAGCCAGATGAGAGCATCCGGTTCTATATCGATTTCCAGAAGGTGAACGCTGTCTCCAAATTGGAGGCTTACCCAATGCCAAGGGTCAATGAACTCATTGAGAGGCTGGGAGGAGCCCAGTTCTTCTCGACCCTAAACCTGACCAAAGGATATTAGCAGGCACCCCTCACTTTGGCTGTCAAGGAGAAGGCAGCCTTTTCCAGTTCCTATTCTAGTTCACTATATTACCTTTTGGCCTTCATGGAGCTCCTGCCACCTTCTAATACCTTGTTGACCGCCTACTCAAGCCGCATGGTGATTATGCGATTGTCTACTTGGACAAACTTTTCACGTACAGTAAAGACTGGAGAACCACTGGATTGACTGTGAATCCTAGAAAGTGTTTCCTGGGAGGACAAGAGGTCCAATACCTGAGGAACTCAGTTGGGAAAGGACAAGTGAGACCCCAGCTCTGGAAGTTAGAAGCAATCACCCAGGTGCCAGTACTCCAGACCAAGAAGCAGGTGCGAGCCTTCCTAGGGCTCATTGGATACTACCAATAATTTATCCCAGGGTTTACTCAGAAGGAAGAACCACTAGCCTGCCTCCTGCAGAAGAAATCTCCAAAGAATGCACAATGGAAAATGGAACTGGATACTGCTTTCCAGACTGTGAAGCAGGACATCTGTTCGAATCCAGTGCTGGTAAGCCTAGACTTCAACTGACCCTTCATGGTGTAAATGGATGAGTCAGAGGTTGGGCTTGGAGCCATCCTGGCCCAAGAAGTGGATGCAAAGAACACCCTGTGGCTTACATTAGCCATAAGCTGTTTACTAGGGAGAGGAACTATGCTGTGATTGAGAAGGAAGCCCTAGCTGTCAAGTGGGTCTTGGAGACATTCCAGTATTATCTGTTGGGACAACACTTCTTGCTCATTAAAGCCATGAATCCCTCAAGTGGATGGCTCACCACAAAGATTTGAATGCACAAATCATGCAGTGGTTCCTCAGCTTCCAGCCCTTCAGTTTTCAGGTGCAACATTGGGCAGGCCGGGAGCATGCCATGCTGATTTTTTTGTCTCAGAAGGTGGACCCTGACATGGCAAGTGTTCAACCAGGCACCGTTGAACTGAGAGGGGAGAATATGTGAGAGAATCTATAGGATATGGCCCCTGTCGCTTCACAGAGTCAGGGCCAGCTTAAGTCCCATAGTCCCACTCAAAGAGGAAGTGAAATGGATGGGGTGGAGCCATGAAGACATCTTCTAGGATGTATAAAAGGTAGGGCCAGAGTTGGGTTAAGAAGGCCCAGAGAAGGAAGAAACGGGTCCACGGCGTTTGCTTTCATTATCTCTATGTAGCTACCACAATCTGGCTCAGGTAGGCCAAAACTTACCTTGAATTTTGTGAGAATCCTGTTTTGGCAGCCTGGCTGGAGCCAGATCAATATTTGTGCAACCTGACACAGAGACTGTATAAACTATGTTTGGGGCCTGTCAGTCGTAGGCCTATTAAAGACTTCCTCTGAATTGCAAGAAACTTCACCCCCTCGGTTTCTGTACCTGTAAGCAGGGGCGTAGCCAGACTTCGGCGGGAGGGGGGTCCAGAGCCTGAGGTGAGGGGGCACATTTTAGCCCCCCCTGGTGCCGTGGACCCCGCCGCCATTGCCACTGCCACAACCAACTTTGCCCCCCCTCCTGCCGACGACCCTCTCGAGCCCCCCCTCCCGCCACCAACCCGCCGTCTCCTACCTTTGCTGGCGGGGGACCCCAACCCCCGCCAGCTGAGGTCCTCTTCTTCCCGCGCAACAGAAGGAAGCCTTTTGCGGGAAGAAGAGGACCTCAGCTGGTGGGGGTTGGGGTCCCCCGCCAGCAAAGGCAGGCGACGGCGACTGCAGGTTGGCGGCAGGAGGGGGGGTCAAGAGGGTCGTTAGCAGGGGGGTCCAGGGCCAAATCTAAGGGGGCCCAGCCCCCCCGGCCCCACGTAGCTACGCCACTGCCTGTAAGTAACAGGCCTCAGCTTTTGAGTTAATAAAGAATTTGCTCTACTTTTCTAACCTTGTCTGGCTGTATAATCTGAAAGCCCACCTTCAACCCTCGCTAACTTATGACACCTCTTTTTTCTATGCATTAACCATAGAAGGCACAACAAAAATTGTGAACAACTCTCTTTCTAATGGGCAATTACCAACAGCATTAAAAAGGGCAGTGGTTCACCCTTTGCAAAAGAAAAACAACCTTGGCCAGGACAAACTTGAAAGTTACCGGCTAGTATCCAACAACCCATTTCTAGTGAAACTCATAGAACAAACAGTCTGTGTTCAACTTAATGACTGGCTAGAAGAGAGAAACTGGCTAGATCCCTGTCCGTCTGGATTCAGACCCAGTTATGGAACAGAAACGGTCCTCATATCCCTACTAGATGATCTTCACAGAAACCGAGACAGGGAGTTTGCCTCGTTGTGAGTACTGCTAGATTTTTCAGCAGCTTTTTACACTGTAGATCATGATGCCATGCTAGCACGACTGACAGAAACAGGTATAAATGGACCAGTACTTGCCTGGTTCAGATCCTATCTATCAGACAGGCAACAATCCATAATGTTTGGCAGCAACTCATCACCACCACTGACCTGCGGGGTACCACAAGGATCGATACTGTCACCTATTCTGTTCAATATCTACCTCAAGCCACTAGCTGAGCTGATTTGGTCAATGGACACTCAGTTCTACATCTATGCGGATGATGTGAAGCTACTCTTACCCATTGAACCTGACTTACCTACAGCACTGAATAAACTGATTACCTGTCTAACATCAAGAATGGGTAAAACACAACAAACTTTGCCAAACCCAAGTAAAACCGAGCTTCTCTGGGTCCCTAACACAAGTGGATACATACCTGACATCAAAATTCATTTTGGGAAGTACAAACTCCCCCTCAAACCACGAGTCAAGAACCTTGAAATACAGTTAGATTCAACACTTACTCTCATTCCTCAAATCCAAGCAACCTTCAAGAGCAGCTTCTACTATTTGCGACAGCTATGCTGCCTCTCTCCTTACATTGAGAAGGTAAATCTTATCCCAGTTGTGCACGCCATGATAAAATCAAGAATGGATTACTGCAATGCACTATACAATGGTCTGACTCCAATTGATTCAGAATGCAGCAGCAAGACTCATAGAAGATGGCAAGTGACGTGACCACATCACACCATTTTTGCAAAACCTTCATTGGCTACCAGTACAATACAGGGTTAAATTTAAAACTCTATGTCTGATCTTCAAGGCCCTTAAAGGAAATGGCCTGAGTACCTGAAGAATAGGATGATACTCTACACACCACCAAGGACATTAAGGTCCTCTCAAGGACTATCACTAACCATACCCTCTCCAAAAGACATTACACAATGTGATGCCTGCAAGCGAGCCTTTTCTGGAGTAGCCCCCACACTCTGGAATGCACTGCCTGAAAAGCTCCGCTTAATACAAGACTATCTCTACTTCAGGAAGCAGGTAAAAGCTTGGTTCTTCAACCAGGCCTTTAATGGAAGAACTAATTTGTTAGTCTCACTCACACACACAAGGAGTGACACGGGCTGCACATACTGCAGCAGGACATGTTTATCCACTCCTACCTTAGCTGAGATAATATTTAACCATCTCTCTGACCTCATGTGCAACTTTCTTTAAATTAGTCACCTTACTTTCTAACTCTTCTTACTGTCTTACCTATCTATATGTTCCATCTTTGCTTTACTCTTCACTATCAATTAAAATGCTCTATTACATATTGTGTTGACATAAGTAGTATACTATGCCATATTTTGTATTGTTATTTGCATATTTTTACTGCTGTAACTGCCTATTGCTCATGTTTGATCTATTCTTGCGGTATACCACCTTAAGTGAATTCCTTCAAAAAGGCGGTAAATAAATCCTAATAAATAAATAACCTGTTTCTAATCCACAACAGAACATTGCCTCCCATTCCATGGCTTTTTAGTTTTCTCAGGAGTCTTTCATGAGGGACTTTGTCAAATACTTTCTCAAAATCTAGATATGTTACATCAACTGACTCACCTCTATCCACATGTTTATTCACACCTTGAAAGAAATGAAGCAAGTTGGTGATGCAAGACTTCCCTTGGCTGAATCCATGCTGAATCTGCCCCATTAAGTCATGTTTAATAAGGTCAGTGCTAAGCAGACTACTATGGTCTGTGCCCTGATCAGGCCTGGACACTTGTGGATGGGCTGAAATGGGTCTTTGATTGCAACTTCAGTAGCTGGGGAATAAGATCAGTGTCAGACAGACTTCTACAGTCTTTGCCCCGAAAATGGCAAATACAGACCATGATCAAGTATGTATATGTAATATTGCATCATACCATATGCTATGAGTTTATCTTGTTGGGCAGACTGGATGGACCGTACAGGTTTTTATCTGCCATCATCTACTACACTACTTCCAGATTTGTATTTTTTTTTCCCTATGACTGTAGCAAGTACCTGCAACTTTAAATATATTTTCTGCCAGGATTGTTATCTCAGAGGGACAATTTGGAGGCCCCTGTGGCTGCAGAGTTGTCATCTTATAATTTAAATATTTCTGTTTTATTAGAGAGATCCCAGGATGAGGTTGTTTTTAAGGCTACCTTATTAGTTTTTTTGTCTGTCTGTTTGTTTGTTTTCTTACAGTTTAGGGATGCATTATTTAGGCTTTATTTGAGACAAGCTTCCCCTGCCAGCTTTATGGGAGTCAGAGTTAGGATATTTCCAGATTTATCTAGATGGGACACAGGAGACAAAAAAATTTTCTTTGGATGAGACAATAAGTATTGGTGCTAAATATCATTTGAGATCCATGTAAGTGCATAGTAATTTTGAATAATGTTACTTTTGTTTTTTAAATCTTTTTCAGTCACATCACTTTCTGGATGGGAAGACTCCTAGGTCATAGGTTCAGTGCAGCAGGGTAGTATAGTTTAAAGATGTTTGGTATGCTTGTCCTTTATTTCCTTTTATGTTTTGCTTATTTTCAGCCTATCATGATTATAATGATCATGCTTCCCCTAATTTGTGTACTCTGTTTCTTTGTATTTGTTTCCTTTATATGTAAGGCAATTTTCTGTGCAAAGCTTTGTTCTTTGTGATTATATTTAAATTGCTAAAGTAAAAAATAAAATAAAAGGCACAATGAAAGTAGCAGCTGGTTGCAGAGGTAACAGCGACTTCACTGTGCGTATGTCCAAAGAAAATGAAAGTACCAGCATACATCTGCACATATTGTTCTGTGCATAAATATCAGCCTTGCAATAATTTTATGTGCAAGAAATTTTTGTGAGGCTAATATTTAAGCAAAGAATAATATACATAGATGTGCGCTAGCACTTTTGTTTTCTTCAGATAGGGGCATAGTAAGGCCATCCTTACCTCAACCTTTGTGCACATGTGTCTGGCAGGCTTTTCTTGACTGCATCACCACGGAATATTTTCTCACTGTCACATGGTAGAAGCTGTGTGCTCAGCCATCAGTGTGGGGCTCTACCACGTGTCTTTCTGCATTAACCTCTGGGAGAGGAGTAAAAACAGCACCAAAAGTGGCAAAAACTACTACTACTACTACTATTTAGCATTTCTATAGCGCTACAAGGCATACGCAGCGCTGCACAAACATAGAAGAAAGACAGTCCCTGCTCAAAGAGCTTACAATCTAATAGACAAAAAATAAATAAAGTAAGCAAATCAAATCAATTAATGTGAACGGGAAGGAAGAGAGGAGGGTAGGTGGAGGCGAGTGGTTACAAGTGTTTACGAGTCAAAAGCAATGTTAAAGAGGTGGGCTTTCAGTCTAGATTTAAAGGTGGCCAAGGATGGGGCAAGACGTAGGGGCTCAGGAAGGCACCTCAAGGCACCAAGAGGGGGCAAAGAAGTGTTATGAAAATCTCAAAGCACCAAGAATGGACAAAGAAGTGCCAAAAGTGACATGAAGAGCCCAGAGCAATGGGAGAGAGGCAACACAGCTTCAACAGTGGCATGAGCACTCTAAGGCTTCAAAAAAGGGGCAAGGCAGGACCAACAATGCTATATGAATATCCCCAAAGTACTAGGAGAAAAGGGCAAAGCAAGCACTAACAAAGACTGATTAAGATTCGGAGGTGTGTGAAGAATTTGTGAGCAGAAAGGGACGGATGACCTAATCAGCGGAGAAAGGAAACTGGGTACTGGGACTGTAGGGTGAAGATGAATACCAGAACTCCACCTCCCCTGAGACCAAGCTCCCTCTGGACCAGTGGCGTTCCTAGCGTCAACGACACCCGGGGCGGATCACCGATGCGCCCCCCCCCCCCGGGGGCAGCGCCCCCCCCCCCCCCCGGCGAAATGACACTCCCCCCCCCCCGGGTGCACACCGCTAGTTTGGGGGGGTGCCGCAGCGCGCGCCTGTCGGCTGCGAGTTTGAATCGCTATGCTAAATTCTCTCGTTCGCTGCAGCTCCCTCCCTCTGCCCCAGAACAGGAAGTAACCTGTTCCGGGGCAGAGGGAGGGAGCTGCAACGAACGAGAGAATTTAGCGTAGCGATTCGAACTCGCAGCTGACAAGCGCACGCCACGGCACCCCCCAGCGGCGTGCACCCGGGGCGGACCACCCCCACTGCCCCCCCTTGGTACGCCACTGCTCTGGACTATGAGGCAGAAAGGATATCATTTTACAATGCAAATAAGAAATCTCATCTTGCACATTCACTGAAACCTTCATAGAGAAACTTTGACCTTTATTCAGTCCTTATGGAACTGAGAGAATCCTTCAGTGCCAGCCATGGAATGAGAAAGCTGGGATCAGGTTTATCATCTCCATTCTCTGAGTAGATTGTGAGAGGTGAAAGGATTTAACAGATTTGTATACAATATGTTGAAAGACATCATTGGCACAGAAATATACACACTCTGAGAATTTCTTTCGTAGACCTAAAGATTACTTCTTTTTAAATCAGTAGGTTAACATGGCAATCTCATATCAGACATGGTGAGCTCCTGAATTTAATAATATTATTAAGTGGAGAAAAGAAATTAACTAGGATTCCCTCAATAACCGTGAGAAAAAATAGACAGCTGGCTGAATTTGGACAATTGATTCCCCGATAAAGAACATTTCTTGGACAGCCCTAAGTGAAATGTCCATGGGCATCCTTCATAGTCACCACTATCTGCGCTTTCTCAGAGGTAGCTTCGTCCTGATTATCACTTCCTTCCTCCTGTGACTATCATGCTAGCTAATAGTTTCTCCAAACCCTTATTAGCTACTAGCATTTTTTTATCCTTTGATTTTGGAATCTCTCCCAGGATGATTCATCTGATTCAGTGGCTGCCAAAACCTGTTCTAAAAATTTCTCAGGAGGGAACACCCTATTGCATTATGCTAGATTTACTTTCTGCTCTGCTACCTCTGTTCCCTCCTCACTGCTGCTGATACCCTCCACTGACTCTGTCTTCTTTAGACCCTGTGTGGGATCCAGGACCAGTCGTAGCAATTGTGGGGCCCTGTGCAGACCAGTTCAGTGGGGATCCCTGCCCCCACCTAGCCCTGCCCCACCTAGCCCCACTCCTTGTTGACAAGATGTGTTTTCAAATAAAGGCAAATCAAGCAAAACTTGTACAGAAAAACGAATTCAAATAAGCATAATGCTATCATAGGAAACCTTTGGATTTAAAAAGCAAAACCATATGCATGTAAGGACTGGATAAATGAATTAAAACAAATGCCCTTAATATGTAATACTTGGTAGCAATAATGAAACAGTGATTGCATATTCACATAGCAAGCAGCCTGAGCCAACAGATTTATTTTCCACTGAATATAATTAACATTGTATTTATTTATTTATTTATTTATTTATTTATTTATTTATTTATTTATTTATTGTATTTGTACCCCACATTTTCCCACCTTTTTGCAGGCAAGTATGAACTTGGCGGCTAATAGTGTGCTGAACTGGACAATGTTAGCACATTTTTAAACTGGCTCTGGACAGATCTGCATGAAGGAAACTCTTCCCTCATTATTCAATACCTTCTCTATGAAATAGTGGTAAAAAAAAAAAGGCAAATGAATTTTTATAATATACCACTGCATTCCACAAAGCAAAAGGAGAAAGTTCCCACATTCTATCTTTTTCTTTTGATGTAGGCACAGGAAAAAAAGATGTTAAATGCCCCCAGCTCTCAACCTAATTAATGATTTTTCTAAAATGTACTTATAAATAGTAAGTCTGATTGCTAAGCAGACATGTCTGTTTTGGTGGCCCTTTACTAAGTGAAAACATCAGAATAGAGTGAGTCCCTATAACGAGCCCCTCCAAATGACACAATGATTGTGATTTAGAACTAATTAGATGAAACAAATACATCCTCTGTGTACATCCGTATGCTACATAAGCCGGCATCTTTGAAAATATAAGTGAGGTCAAATAAAAATGCTACCAACAGTGAAGTACGACAACATGGATAGAGCAGCTCATAGATTTGCTTGCTTTGTTTTATAAGGGGATGAGGGGTGCACAGAGGAGTGGGCAAGGGAGACCAACCTCATGGGCTTCAGCAACCAACTCAATCTAACTGCCTTCAGCTCTCTCCTACCCGCTTCCTTAGTTTTGGCTTGTGGCACTGTTGCCTTCTGCAATTTTCCGGCCCACTGGCAGCATCAGCGAGGTAAGCACACTGCCTTTGGTGTCCATGGACACTCTCCTTCTGTTGCAGTGTCCCACCTATGGGGGACAGGAAATTGCAGTAGAGAGAAAGCTTCCGGGCCGCCGAAGGCAGTGTGCTTACCTCACAGACGCTGCCAGCTGCCCAGATGGAAGAAGGTAGTGCTGCAGGGAGCCGAAAGGGAGTAGGAGAGAGCTGACCAAGGCAGTTAGATTGAGAACAGGAGACGGCAATAACGGCTGAAGCAAAGAGTGGGAGGGAGATGCTAAGGCCGCCGCATGGCCCCTGGGAGTGTGAGGCCCTGTGCGACCACCCCTGTCGCTTCTGCCTAAGACCAGCCCTGGTGGGAGCAGACAGCTGCAGTTTCAAGTTGTCACTGAACCCTTCCACTTCAGCTGTTACCTTTCTCTTAAAAAATCTCTGTTCACCTTGGCTGGTAGACTACAATAGACCATCATCTGTAGTGCTTGTGCTGACCCATAGACGGTCGGTGACTCAGATGTTTGGGGAGACTAACGATTAACAAGCAAATTACCTGCTGAAGGACCCATATGGTAATTTGCCTGTTAATCTTCTTTCTTGCTCTCCCCCAAAACCTCCACTATTTGTGACACAATCTGGGTATTGTTTGACCAAATAATTAGCGTACGGGGGAAAAGCTGTGAGATAGTGGACAAGTCAAGCCTAGTCATTTGCACCAATTCAATGCAAAACCGGGCTTCCAAGTCGTTACCACCAAGATGTATGACATCGTCACTCAGGGGGGGTCAATTCAGCCGATCTGTGCTGGAAGAATGGGATAAGGTGAGCACATCTCATTCCCCCAACCCCTATCCAGTGCACTCTCATGCCCTTGAAAGCCAGACCAAGGTGGGTGCTATAAGGTCTTGCCTCGGCTTGGCGGGCCGCCCATTTGACAAAAGAGTGTCCGACAATCCACATGTTTTTCACCACGCAGGCAATCCCTGTAAGAGAGAATAAATGGTTACATTAGCAAGAGGCCCTGAGGGATTGGGGGTGGGGGGACATGTTGCTAACATAGGATTTATGTGCCTCGGACTTCTGTCTGCCCATTTTCTGGATCATCATAGGCAAAAGTCCTTCAGCTGCCATGCTGGTGGCAGCACCTATCCTGAATGAATGGGTCCCAAAGTTATCCAAATTGTATCCAGCCTTCTTCAAAAACGCTTCACCTTTAACAGGCCTCATCACAATGTAGACCCTTGTGTTTAAAACGGGGCAGATAGGGAGAGAGTCGACCTGGGTCAACAGTATGACTTGTCCTCTACACATCTGATCTGTTTTGGATCTATGAATTGTCAGCCGGAGGGTAGTTCCCTCCAGGACAAACCTGCTATGCAGCAGCCCACATCCTGCATGTGTTCTCCAGGAGGGGATAACCAATTTGCATATCCTGAAAGCCCCAAAAAAGGCTAGAGAGAAAGTGACCTTGAATAGGCCAGTCTCGAACTGTGACTTGCCAACCTCTGTCATGGAATGCCAAATGTTTAGTAATATCCCCATGTGTGATTGGGAAACTTTTATCAGACCTGGCTCTCCGCTCCTGCTTCCAACCCTCTAGGAGTTTCTTTATCAGAAAACTTCTCCTAGGGTTGCCCCAGACTGCCACCTTTGTGAAAAATGACACAGCAGTCTATTGACCAACTACCATGGCACAAGACAAGCCAGCTTCTCTTGCCCAAACAATGGACTCCATCATCAAGCTCTCTGGGATGGAGCCACTGAGGCAGCCGCGCTCTGCCAGGAAGGAGCTGACTCTGGTGAATCCTTTCGTGTAGGCTTTCCAGGTTCCTGATGCAATAGTGTCACAGCAGCCCCCGGGCCTCAGGGTTCCGAACCACCACAGGTACTCCGGGACACTCTCTCCCTCCATTTCGGCTTGCGGAGCCAATTCCTGGAACAATTCCCACTTGGAATGAGAAAGATTATCAGCGATAACATTACTGGTACCAGGGACATGCTTTGCATGGAAATGAATATTGTTAAATAGACACACTAATACAAGTTCCCACATGAGATCTACCTCCTGGGAACATCATGCTGTTTGCCTACTGATGGCATCCACTACAGCCCTGTCGTCTGACCAAAAAATTACCCATCTGATGCTCAATCTCTCCTCGCATAAGGAAATGGCCACTACAACAGGGAAAAGTTCTAGAAATGTAATGTTCCTAGTGATTGCTAATACCTTCCACTCCCGAGACCATATCCCTGTGCACCAGGAACCCTGGAAATAGACCCCAAAACCAATTCCACCAATGCATCTAAATATAGCTGCAGGTCCGCATTGGTCATGGGGTCAACCGACCAAATCACCTTGCCATTGAAGGGACCATGTTCATCCAATGAATCAAGCTCGATACCCAAAAAAGATAGGCGAGAGACTGGGCCCAATGTTTTGTCATGAACTAGGGGGATGCCGAACCTCTCAGCCACAGGCTTGAAGTGATTCAAGAGGGTTTGGCAAAAGGTCAACGAATAAGAGGGTTTGGAGGGTCAACGAATAAGAAATCGTCAAAGTAGTAGACAATATTCCTGCTCCCCGAAACTCTGGCTACTACCCAATGCAGAAATGTACTGAAGCACTCAAAGCGAGAACAGGACTCCGAGCAGCCCCATCAGCATACATTTACCAAAATAAAATTGCTCCCCAAACTGGAAGCCCAGTATGGGAAAATTATCTGGGTGCATGGGTATTAGTCATACTGCAGATTTGATGTCTGCCTTGGCCATGAGTGCGCCCCGCCTAGATCACTGCAACAACTGACCTGCCTGATTGAAAGAGGCATAATGCACAAAGCATGCTTCGGAGAGCAGGAAGTCATTCACGGATCCTCCTTCTGGGTGAACTTGTTTTTGGATAATAGTGGGATACAAGAGTGCATAAATAAATAAACTTCCCAGGCTCCTTTTTGGGACAATGGCCAGAGGGGATACTACCATCCTGTCAAAAGGTTTGTGCTGGAAAGGTGCCACAACACTCCCCAGCTCGACATCACTATTAATTTTGTCCTGCACACTGTGACGATCCTAGGTCGGCTGCCACCCAGGGCGCATCGCCACTGTGCACCCCCCCCCCCCCCCAGGTGCCGCATGACACACACCCCCCGGCACATCAACCCCCCCCCCCCTCCCCACCAGGTGCACTCTTAGCTGCTGGGAGCAGCTGCGCGGCTGTCAGCTCCGCTGGCTCCCTCTGCTCCGGAACAGGAAGTAACCTGTTCTGGGGCAGAGGGAGCAGGGAATCAGCAGAGCCGACAGGCGCGCGGCTGCTCTCTGTACCCCTCCAGCAGCGTGCACCTGGGGCAGACCGCCCCCCACTGTCCCGCCCTCAGTACGCCACTGCCTGCACAATTTGGGACAAGCATCTTAAAGACAGCACATTCCTGGCATAACTCCTATCTTTGTAATCTGTGTAAGGAATTTTAAAACCATTTCTTCATCTTTTTCCTGGTGATCTGGGGACCATTTGCCACAGCCGGGGCAGGGCCGCTAGTGCTGGGGAGCAATCACCTCTCCCTTGAACAGGTGCCCCCCTGTATCTGACAGCGTCTCCTGATCTGCTATCAGTGATAGACTCACTGGATTTTCCCTTCTTCTTCTTTCCCCTCCCTCTCTTCTTTCTCTTGCTTTTTTCATCTACATTGGCCACCCAACTGACACCATCAGGCAAGACCTGTGCCCAGCTGTCACCTGAAGCCCCTGCATGCCCCACTGGCAGTTGTGAACTATGCCCACCACAACCCGCTGCTATGGGTAAGGTTAGGGTTACCATATTTGGTCCCCCCAAAAAGAGGACACATGCCCAGCCCCCATCACACCCCTATCCCACCCACCCCGCCCCCTGTCACATATCACCCCACTCCTTTCACTACCCCGTCCCTGTCACACACCTCTATGGGTGTCCTTCCCTCCCCTCCCCTTACCTTACTCCACTGCCCTGGTGGACTAGTGACCTCTTGGGGGCAGGAAAGAGCCCCCTCTTTCCTACCTGGAGCGCTGCCCTGCATCCTGTTCCCCTTGCAATGCTGAGTGCTGATGGTCCCGGTGCTGATTCAAAATGGCTGCCGAGAGTTGAAGCGGCCTCACAAGACTTCTGCAGGGCAGTGAATGTGGCAGCGCTGGAAACCGGGCTGAAGAAGGCTTCAGCTGGCGGGGGTTGGAGGCCCCCCACCAGCAAAGGTATTTGCTACTGTGGGGTGCAGCGGGGGGAGCAACGAGGCGGTGAGGGGAAGCGGCGAGAGGGTGAGGGGGAGCAGCGAGGCAGGGGGTGAGGCAGGGGGGTGGCAAACTAAAATGTGCCCCCCCCCCCACTTCAGGCTCTGGCCCCCTCCCACCGCGAGGTCTGGCTATGCCCCTGCTTCAGGTATCTCGAAGTTGGGCTCATTTCTCCTCTTTAAGTCTCATATGAACCTTGTGAAGATTCCAAAAATGGATATCTCCCTTCAATCTTTTCTTTATATTTTGTACCAACTACTGCCCATTTCTCTTATGTCATATGGTAGCTTTGCTAAGATGGATTTGTACCTCAAGCTATGTCCAACTGATCAAGGCCTGGGAAGCTGCTTTGGCTGCTCCTGCCTCTTGGAGGAGGGCTCCTAATTCTAGTAGCTTACGATTGTCTTTAACAGTTATTTTTGGAAAGTTGTCCATTCTGTTAAACAAAGAATCTTCTATAGCAACTGGGCTGTCATAGTACTTTTCAAGTTTTTTTTCCACATCTCTTTCAATCCTTTGGCAGGATCATTCAGATACAAATATTTTAATCCTTCCACATATTTCACTGATTCCTTTTCCAGCCATTTTAGCATAATATTCATCTCTTGCTTTGGAGTGAGCTTCACCTCTGCTACAGCATCCTTGAAGTCAGATTTCCATCCCCTGTTGTGCTCAAAACAGCCATTTTAACATCATATTCATCTTGTGCTTTGGAGTGAGCTTCACCTCTGCTACAGCATCCTTGAAGTCAGATTTCCATCCTTTGTAGTGCTCAGAACAGTCATCAAATTAGGCAAGTCTTGCGCCCTTCAGGTCTCTGCAAGCCAGATGCCTTACTAGATCTTCACTTTCTGAAGTTTCAAGTGGAGACTCACTCTTTGTCTTATTTGATTTGATTTCTTTAAAAAATGATGTACAGTGTGGCTGCTCAGATGCCTCCTGATTGAGCAAAGAGGATTTGGTTGATGCCCTCCCTGAAAGCAACTGCCCAACTCTTTCTTGCTCCCAGTTTCCATGTAACACTGGAATCTGTGGCTGCAGTGAAGCATCTTCCTTGAGCATGAGCCAGTGGTAATGCATCCATACACTGTGGTGGCGGATAGCTTCCATAGCGTGTTGTATCTTAGGTTTACTTCAGGTGAGATAGCCCCTGGTGAAAGAGGACATGCTTCCTCAGAATCTGAGAACTCTCTGAGTTGGGTTGTGACTGTGCGCTATTGTGTAGTGAGGCATGGGTTGTTACATGGGCTTTGGTTCGCTAAGCGGGATTTTCAGAGGTAATGTGACTAAGCTGGCTCTCTCCGCCATCCTGCCTTGTAGCTGCTTCAAGGGTCTTGGTTTCAGCCTCAATGGCAGCTGCCTCTTTCTGTTGCTGCAGTATTTCCATGGCAATGTCTGACTCAGCCTTCCTGCGTGCAGTGTTGGTGGTGGTGGCGGCAGCAGCAGCAGCCTTCTTTCCCCCTTATTCTAGTCTAAATTTCTCTAGCTTCAAGGCAGCTTCCCGCTGACTATAGCAAGCATTTGATTAAGTGGCCTCTGCCTTTACCCATACCCAGATAGCAACTGTGCTGGTTGTGGACTGGTTTGAATGGGTACAGATGCTAGATTGTTGTGAGGTGTTGTCTCTGCCTTATGAATAGTCTCTCTAACCTTGCTTTGGCGTATCCAATTTAAATCCTTTTAAAGACTATGCTCCTGCAGGCTTTCTGCAGTATTGGTCTTTACTAAGAATTTAAGATAGGCATCCATTGCGAGCTGATAGTCTTCAAAGCTGGACTGTAGTTGCTTTATATGGTAACTGATATTCTCAGGCGATTCAGACACTTTCCCTATGCATTGTTCAATTTTGTGCCGTTTTCTAATTCTGTGTACAGTATACCTCTGCAAAGCCTTTTCAATACAGTCTATGAGGTCTGACAGGCTGTTCCTCAGAGGTTTCTTTTCCTGTGCTTGAGGCATCATCTGCTTTAGTCTGTATAGCCAGTCCACTTATTTCAATCTGATCATGTGTCATCATCTACAATCACACTAACAAGAAGAAACCATTTTTTTTCCTAAGCACTCTGTACTGTCAGTGAAGGTGAGCCTTGGCTGTACTGAAGTTGTTACTTTGTTTGCACTGAGCCAGAAGGTGGAGGATTGCACACAGGATTTCCTTATTAGGATTACTTGGCTGTTAACACAGTTCAGCTACTGGCTTATCAAAGTTTGGAATTAACAAATTAAATTTATAGTAGGAATATTGCAAGTAAGACAGCCTGAACACAAGCTCTCACAGTTCACTGTGACCAATACTTTACTGATTGGGTAATTCTTGGAACAATACAGGGCTTGTCCAAGTAGATGCCAGCCTTCACTGTAACCACTCTATACTGCTTGAACTGTTCTGAATTTTATCACTGAGGCTTTCTAAAGAAGGTTCCTCCTAAGGCACAGCAGTGAGATGGTGTTTTTCACTATTCTGAGCTCTACACAGCATTCTTTGCCGTATTTATTTATGCATTCTTGTATCCCATTGTTATCCAAAACAAGTTTTGGTTCAAAGTGGCTTACAATTTACATTCTGGTTGAAATTACAATGATTGTTTACCGTTTGCCTTCTGGTGGAAATTACAATAATAATTTGTATTCAGGAAGTGACTAACAATTAGGAAGCGCCTAACAGTGATGATTTACGAATAGGAAGTGGAAAAGTCTTCGATGGCTTAGTTACTTAGTCGTAGAATTTTTTAAAGAGGTAGGTTTTCAGTTTTTTTCTGAATTGGAGATAGTTGGTGATGCTTCTTGTGATCTTTGGTATTGAGTTCCAACATTTGGAACCCAGATAACTAAATCCAGCCATGTAGATAGTTTCGTAGGTTATGTTTCTGCAGTTGAGTAGGTGAAGAAGCAGGTAGCCTCTGGTTTCTGGGCTTGTGTTTCTCAGGGATAGTTCGATCATATCTAGCATATATTCAGGCAACATACTGAATAATATTTTATAGATGATGGTGCTAGCTTTGAAAATTAGTCTTGCCTTGATTGGCAACCAGTGTAGTATTTTGAGCAGCGGAGTGGCTCTTTTGAATTTTGACTTCTTAAATATTAGTCGTGCTGCCATGTTTTGGACGGTTTGTAGGGATTTTAGTGTGTTTTCCTTTCACCCTACATATACTTCATTACAATAGTTGAATTGTGATAGTTTCAATGATTGTACTATTATCCGGAATGATTGTCTTGGAAAATAGTCTCTGATCCTTCTCAGTCTCCATTTTGTTGTTACTGCTGATATTTGACTAATATTCAGATAGCTAAACCCAATCTGGCTAATATTCAAAATCATCCTGGCTGGTTAAATGGTAGTTAACCAGTTATCTGCCAATATTCAGCGGGAGATAGCCGGCTGCCTCCTGCTGAATATCCCCGGTTAGCACTTAGCAGATAGGCGGTTATGTGCAGATTTTCAGCACATCACCTGCTAAGTTTAGTGGCCAAATCTGGTAGCATCAATAGGTCTATCTTTGGCTACTATGAACTTAGCCAGCTATTGATTTGGCTGGCTATGTTCTTAGCAGCCAAAAATAAACTAGATATTCAATGCCGGTCACTGGAAATGGCCTGGCACTGAATATCAGGCACCACCACCAATCATGGGACTTAGCCCCAGTATTTTTTATGACCAGAGATAAGACTCCAATTCGTAATCTAAATTCTCCCTTTAATGCAGTTCCTCACAAAAACAAGGACAGCATACACTCACAGTCGTGATGTGCTGAATTAAGAATTCTGTTCCTTACAAGTTGAATCTGTACTGTGATTAGCCCCTCTCACAGGGAGAAGGAACTGGCACTGGCTGGTAATGTACAAATACTTATTGAATGAAAACACTATGGGGATTGCTGAGGACCTCAGAGGACAAGCTGCAATAGCACTGCCTCAAAATGGAGAGCTTACAAGCCTCTCAACACATTGGCTCTCTCACTCAATCACTGCTCTCTTGGCATGCTGTCTTCTTTTTCTTTCACTGTCAGCCCGGCATTCAGAGGGAGGGGGAACCTGCCTCTCCCAGCATGCATAAAGCAGCCAAGCTAACAAGAAAATCCCCCAAGGCACTGGGAATAGAGCTCAGGTGCTCAGAAAGGGCCAACCACCTAAGGACTACCAAACTACAGGGAGTTGTAGTTCATTATACACAGATTTATACTTATAGAGACAGTGTATTCTGTTACACACAGACAGCAAACTCTGCTCTCATGCAAATGGGGACAAAACACATGGTCTGACAAGAAGTTGGAGCCTGAAAAAAGAGAGGGGAAGAGAGATCAATGGATAATCTTTGCCTTTTTCCTTGCACCTTATTTACAGTTTTTGGATACTGTATTTTCACTGATGCTTTGCTAAGAACTCCCCAGTACAGCAATTTTATTTTGGAATGATCACACAGTACATAAATAAATCCGAGTTATTAGGAGCAACTGTGCTGCCTGTCACAACCAAATGAAAGTTAAAAGGCCACAGGGGTAGGGCCTTGAGAGTAAGACTTTCCTCCCCACCCAATAAAGCCCCAAGGGTCAGCGATGTGTGGTAATCCCTGGTTACTACGAAAGAAGGAGCCTAGGGTTACATCTGGCTATAGGGCGCATTTTAAATAGAGAAAAACATCCAAAAAGTGGCATAAATCTGCATTTGGATGTTTTTCTCACAAAAATGTCCACATTTGTATTTTCAAAACTAATTTGTAAATGTTTTTCTATGAAGTCCGTCAGAACTGCGTTCAGATCACAAGGGAGTATGTCAGGGGCATGATAAGGAAAGGATATTGGTGTTCCTAACACTTGGTCATTTTTCTGCCATAATGGAACAAAACAAAAACATCCAGGGCTGTAAGTTGGCAGTTTTGGTCTAGACCTGTTTTATTAATGAATAAGCCATTAAAAAGTGTCCTAAATTACCAGACGACCACTGGAGGGGATCAGGGATGACCTCCCCATGCTCCCCCAGTGGTCACTAACCCCACTCCCACCCCCCCAAAAAGGGGATTTAAAACATTAGTTATCAGCCTCAGATGTTATACTCAGGTCCATTAGAGAAGCATGCAAGTCCCTGAAGTAGTCTAGTAGTGGGTACAGTACACTGCAGACAGGTGGACCCAAGCCAATTCAACCCCCAACCTGTTATTCTTGTGGTAGAAAATGAGCCCTCCAAAACTCACCAGAAACCCACTGTACCCATATATATGTGTCCCTTCATAGATACCATAAGGACTAATATAGTGGTGTACTGTTGGGGGTAGTGGGTTTTGGGTGGGTTTTGCGGGTTCAGCAGACAAGGAAGCAACAGTGAAATGTGTACCTGGGAGCCTTTTATTTGAAGTCCACTGCTGTGTCCCCTAGAATGCCTCGTTGCTCTCCTGGGATGTCTGTATGGCCAGTGTACCAAGAATGCTGGCTCCTCCTACATCCCAATGGCTTGATTTTGTATGTTTTTCACTTGGACTTTTTTTTTTTTTTCAAAAATGGAACAAAAAGGTAAATGCACAGAGCACAAAAACATCTAGTAAATAACCATTAAAAAAAAAAAGATAAGATGTTTTTCCATTTTGAAAATGGCTATATTCCCCACTTGCATTTTGGATGTTTTTAGCAAAATGTCCAAAGCTGGACTTAGAAGTCATATCGAAAATGCCCCTCCATGTCAATATCACTTCTGTTGGGAAGATTCCTTTATATATCCTACAGACAGTGGGAAGAGAAACAGAAACAGTATATTGGTGCTGCCAGTTTTCTAATAACATATCTCCTTTTACTTTATAACAGTTTGCCAGATCCTTGGCTTGGTAATATGGATGGGCCTTTCTATTGCCATGATCACCATGGGTATGTTTAATAGATAAGTCTTGAACTTAAGTGCTTTCCTGCTTGTATTGATCTCCATTTCTTGGTTTTACTCTAAATGAGGATATAAGTACCATTTTAAATACACCCCCTTCTCTCTGTAAAGACTTTTCTTCATTTCTTCCATGGTCTATGAAGAGTCCAAACATGCTAAAGGGTTCCCCCATTTTATAGTTATTACTAAATAGTCCCTAAGGTGTGTGAGGTCAGCAACAGAAAGAATGAGTGACATTCCATCATGGTAGGTAAGAACGGTGACAGTAGGAGGAGGTCAGTCAGCAACATGAACTTGCATGTCCCCTGAGGAGAAGGGAGTGGTCACCCTGGAGCTTTTTGCCCTGTTTACTTTTCTTTGCTCAAGCTTGAATCATTCTTATATACTGTGACCTGACCTAAATTTCTCTCTCTTTCTCCATTGATAGAGGTTGTGCCTTCTCCAACTCCCAATGGATAGGAAATTGATAACCTGGTATGACTTTTTTTTCTGCAGGGTCTGTACACTTGCATAATTGCCCTGGAGAACCCAATATTCCCATATATCTGATTGTGGCAGGAGTCTTCATGCTGGTGCTAATTATCACCTTCCCTTTGAAAACTATTTCTCTTAAATTTGCTTCCCTGGATGGAATCATAGGGCTCTTCCTGTTCGCCTGGCTCATTGCAGGTAAGTTTTACAGGGTTTATGAAAATGAAATTGATGTAGCTCACAGCATCAGCTTGCAGCTTCCTGCAAAAATGAAATCCATAATAACCAGGACTAGCACAATACTGGCTTGGAACTCTCACTTCACTGACCCCTTAACACTTGTTTCCCCTTTTGTCCTCTGCAGGCAGTGTTTGGGTGTTCCGTAATTATCAAAATTACCTGGCTGGTGTGAATATCAATTGTAATCGCCACCTCTACCTGTTTGCTTTCTGGATTCTGATTGTGCAGTATATATTGATGGGCCTCTCAGTCTTGTCCTCTGTCCTGTACTGTGTCTTCTGTGGGATCTCGGTAAGAATTTGTGTATTTACAGTTCCATCTTCCTCCTAACATCTCTCTTCTTGTCTCCCAGCTATCATGAAGGATTCTGCCCCCTTGAGATCTATCTCCTTTCAATCCACTCCAGGGTTTCCAACGCACCCCAGCTCAATAGAACAGACTGATTCAGTCCTGTTTTTGCCCCATTGCATGGAAGGAGTTGTAGTTCTAATTGTCCATTTGAGGTCCCTTACATAATCAGAACTATAACTCCCTATGTACAATGGGAGAAAAGCAGGGCTGTCAGCCTGCTTCGTCAACCTCACTACCCTCTGATTCATCTGAGTCTCTGACAATTGGCCTATTGACAGTTCTTCTAATGTACAACTGGTCTAAAATAAACAATGCTTAATGGGTCAGTTGATCTAAAAGACACCTAGTCTAATAACTTAATTTTCCCCAAGTCTATTTTGAAATTTAAAGAAGTCTTTATTAAACAGTTTGAGACAACAAAATAGATCAGACACAACAAGTCATTAAACTGAAAATAAACAGCATAAGAAATCCCAAAAGGGAACAAGTCACAACAGCAGTTATCCAAACACAACATAAAAGCTACTACTACTACTTAACATTTCTAAAGCGCTACTAGGGTTACGCAGCGCTGTACAATTTAACATAGAAGGACAGTCCCTGCTCAACAAGCTTACAATCTAAAAGACAAGTGTACAGACAAAGTGGGGCAGTCTAGATTTCCAAAAGGTTAGGTGCCGAAGACAGCATTGAAGAGGTGAGCTTTGAGCAAAGATTTGAAGATGGGTAGGGAGGGGGCTTGGCGTAGGGGTTCAGGAAGTTTGTTCCAGGCATAGGGTGAGGCGAGGCAGAAAGTGCGGAGCCTGGAGTTGGCGGTGGTGGAGAAGGGTATTGAGAGGAGGGATTTGTCCTGCGAGCGGAGGTTACGGGCGGGAACGTAGGGGGAGATGAGGGTAGAGAGGTAGTGAGGAGCAGCAGACTGAATGCATTTGTAGGTAAGGAGGAGAAGCTTCCATGTAGTATAATTTTTAAAGAACAGAAACACACCCCCCAAAAAAAAATAATAAACAATAATCACCCCATCACAGTACCCCTTAAGCTTCCACAACAGCAATTAAAATGAACATTTTGAAGTAAAAAGTTCCCAAACCTCCTCCCACTTAGACAAAGTGTTACCACTAAGAGCCCTCAGTCTCTCCATTTCACAAATATACCACAGCTTATTTAACCACTTTATCAAAGAAGGGACCCGAGGGGACTTCCAAGAAGCAGCCAGTGTAACTCTAGCTGCCTACATGGCATGACGAACCAACAATGACTGAGGCAAGGTTAGACCCGGAGGCTTACCCAGAAATAGGAAATATTCAGGTGACCATTTAATGGGTTTTGAAAGCCAACTCTGTAGTTTATATTGAATCGCTTTCCAAAAAGCATGCACCTTAACACAGGACCACCAGAGATGACCCATAGTACCCCTCTGTCCACAACCTCTCCAATACAAAGGCGATAATGTTGAAAACATATGATGTAAACGTACAGGAGTGAGATACCACCTATATAAGACTTTAACAGCATTTTCAAGAAAAGGAGTTGAAACAGAAACCCTCAATGAAGCAGTTTCCATATGTGCCCATGCATCATCACCCATTGTGAACCCCACTTCCCGCTGCCAATGCAAACGATGATCCACAGGAGGCCGCAACTTATTACGCTGATACACATACAAACAAGAAATAAGACCCCACGAAGAACCTGAATCCTCACACAAATCCTCCAAAAAAGAATCCCCCCTAGTCACCTGTTTCCAAATTGCCTTTGATGAGAGAAAATGTCAAACCTGGACATAAGCGAAACTATCACGTGCAGAAATGGAATAAGCATCAACCAGAGAATCAAATGGCACCATTTTGCCGTACTCAATAAACTGACCCAGTGTCTCCAATCCCGCAGAAAACAAATTAAGAAAAGTGCCCTGCCCTAGTCCTGGTGGAAAGAAAGGATTATGTAATACAGGAGATAGTCTGGAAAGAACCAATCCAGACTTATCAAATAAACCATCCCAATAATAAAAGGTAGCCACTATAGAGGGACATAAAGTACTATCCAAAGAACAACAGCGCCGAGGAAGCCAAATCAAAGACCGCAACGGACATGAGCCCAACAGAACCTGCTCTATCGCTATCCACCGCTTCTGTGGGTCTATTTTAATAATGGTCTATACACTTCTCCTTTAGGAAGCCGGCCAAACCTTTTTTAAATCCCGCTAAGCTAACCGCCTTTACCATATTATCTGGCAACAAATTACAGAGTTTAATTACACGTTGAGTGAAGAAACATTTTCTCCGATTCGTTTTAAATTTACTACTTTATAGCTTCATTGCATGCTCCCTAGTCCTAGTATATTTGGAAAGAGTAAACAAACACTTCACGTCTACCCGTTCCACTCCACTCATTATTTTATAAACCTCTATCTTATCTCCCCTCAGCCATCTTTTCTCCAAGCTGAAGAGCTCTAGCCACTTTAGCCTTCCTCATAGGGAAGTCGTCCCATCCCCTTTATCATTTTCGTTGCCCTTCTCTGCACCTATTCTAATTCCACTATATCTTTCTTGAGATGCGGTGACCAGAATTGAACACAATATTCAAGGTGCAGTCTCGCATCGTGGAGCAATACAAAGGCATTATAACGTCCTCATTTTTGTTTTCCATTCCTTTCCTAATAATACCTAACATTCTATTTGTTTTCTTAGCTACCACAGCACACTGAGCAGAAGGTTTCAACGTACCATCAACGACGACACCTAGATCCCTTTCTTGGTCTGTGACTCCTAACGTGGAACCTTGCCTGACGTAGCTATAATTTGGGTTCCTCTTTCCCACATGGAACACTTTGCACTTGCTCACATTAAACGTAATCTGCCATTTAGACGCCCAGTCTCGTAGTCTCATGAGGTCCACTTGTAATTTTTCACAATCCTCTTGCAATTTAACGACTTTGAATAACTTTGTGTTGTCAGCAAATTTAATTACCTCACTAGTTATTCCCATCTCTAGATCATTTATAAATATGTTAAAAAGCAGCGGTCCCAGCACAGACCCCTGGGGAACCCCACTAACTACCCTTCTCCATTGAGAATACTGACCATTTAACCCTGTTTTCTATCTTTTAACCAGTTTTTAATCCACAATAGGACACTACCTCCTATCTCATGACTCTCCAATTTCCTCTAGAGTCTTTCATGAGGTACTTTGTCAAATGCCTTATGAAAATCCAGATACACAATATCAACTGGCTCACCTTTATCCACATATTTGTTCACCCCTTCAAAGAAATGTAATAGATTGGTGAGGCAAGATTTCCCTTCACTAAATCCATGTTGGCTTTGTCTCATTAATCCATGCTTTTGAATATGCTCTGTTTTTTTCTTTATAATAGACTCTACTATTTTGCCCGGCACCGACATCAGGCTCACCATTCTATAATTTCCCGGATTTCCTCTGGAACCTTTTTTTTTTTAAAAGCTTTTTCACAATTTGCCGATAACTCTTAGGAGAGGAGTATCGGGTCGCTGTTATGCACATGTAATTTTTTAAGTGAATTTTTTAAGTGAATAAATATAAAACAGTTGGTATCCTCATCCATTCTCCTCACTTTTTTGTTTCAGCTGCTTCCAACAGCACATTTCTCTTCCAGCATTCCCCTACAGCAGCCCTGAAACGGCCAAAAAATACCGACAGACAAAGAACGTGCTCCTCTACCTTCTGCCCATCTAAAACAACACTGCTGCCTCAGCACAACACAAAAAAGAAACATGGGAAAAAAAACAACACTCAACAAAGGCTGACCCCCCTACAACCACATTTACATTTCACTAACAGAAAGACCCCCCTCCACAAACCTCCTTGACAGACAAAACCACACACACACAATACAACAGAAACACACCCTCAAAGCCACACACCAATCCAACCCACTTTGCCAGCACAGCACATCCCCTAACCCCCAAGCAAAAAACAAAACAAAAAAAGACACACATCAACAACCTGCACACACACACACACACACAGACACAAAATAACTCTGTGACACATACACACACACAAAAAAAAACCACATGCTAGCGCCCGTTTAATTGGTTTCGGAAAAGGGCCTTTTTTACTAGTATGATATAATGTGTAATTTAGTGTTTGCTTCCCAGAAACTAGTTAAATGTAATTAAAACTAATAAAGATGTAATTAAACTCTAATGAATACACTCCTCTTGTTATCCTAATTAGAATAATGACTATAAATGAAGAGTTGTGCTAGGGGTGAATGAAGACTGAACTAAGTTCTGCTGTGCCTGTTAGAGGCTATCTGTTAATGCTGTGGTACAAAGTTCAAGTTTTAAAACTAGGGGGAAAGGGTATAGAGACTAGTTGATAAAGTTTGCTTTTTCTTGTTATTTTTGTTATTCTGCCTATCAGTAACCTACAATTCCCCCTTTAAACCCCAATCTTTAAGTTCCCAAAGCACAGAGTAAAATAATGTTCTCTTACCAGAGAAATGTCCTCTTCTTTCAGAACTTCTCAAAAAGAAAGTTAAGTGGGACCTTTCATCTCTATATAGTTTTGATTCTAAGGGAACTGCTTCAAACAAACCCTTTGAAGCTAACTCAGTAATCAAAACATGCATTTCAATTATTACACAAAACGGAAGTGGCATCACGGGTACACTAAACTACATAAGTCAACCATTCCTGCTCATAAAACAATCTAAAAAAATAAAAACATGAATAAAATGGGCAACCCATACATATAAACATTAGAAATATCTAAACAATAAAAGAAATAAAAGCAAAAATATACATATAAATCCTTCCAAATTAAATTACAGAAACCATAAATATGAAAAAGGCAGAGTAGTTACTGGATGGACCGTGCAGGTCTTTTTCTGCCGTCATCTACTATGTTATTGTAAAAAATCATAGAAAAACTGACAAGTCCATCTCTTGGTTTAAGCTATGCAGTGCAACAGTCTGGAATTTAAAATCAGTCTGTGTTCGGTCCTTAATAAAATCTTATCTAGATCACCTCTTCTCCATGAAGTCATTGGGCTTGTCAGTACAAAAAAGCAGTAGTCTTCAAATACATGGACAGATTGTCCAGTGTGTTCCACTAACGGTTTATCCTTGCTGCTTCTTTTGAAGTCACTTCTATGTTCAGTATTCCTTGTGTTAAACCTTCACTTAGTCTTACCAATATAAATCAGCTTGCACGGACACATGGCCACATATACAACTCCAACTCCAAGTGGAGGAGTAACCTAATGGTTAGTGTAGCGGGCTTTGATCCTGGCAACCTGGGTTTGATTCCTAGTGCAGCTCCTTATGACCTTGGGCGTCACTTAACCCTCCATTGCTCCAGGTTCAAAAACTTAGATTGTGAGCTCATTGGGACAGAGAAAGCACCTGCGTAGAATGTGTACAGCACTGCATATATCTAGTAGTGCTATAGAAATGACCCCCACATTCTAGAATGCATTGCCTGAAAGGCTCTGCTTAACACAAGACTATCTCTACTTCAGGAAGCAGGTGAAAGCTTGGCTCTTCAACCAAGCCTTTAATGGAAGAAGTAACTAACTTGTTAGCCTCACTCACACACACAAGGATTGACTCGGGCTGCACATACTGCAACGGGACATGTTTATCCACTCCTACCCTACCATCTCTCCGACCTCACGTGCAACTTTCTTCAAATCAATCACCTTACTTTCTAATTCTTCCTACTTTCTTACTCATCTATGTGTTACAACTTTGCCTTACCCTTCACTACCAATTATTTATTTATTTATTGCATTTGTATCCCACATTTTCCCACCTTTTTGCAGGCTCAATGTGGCTTACAATCACCAAGAATAGTGAAAATATGTAAGAAATAGACAATTAGTGGTACAGAATGATCTTGGGTAGCGTGATAATGATAAAACATGATAGTGGTGTAACAAGCAGATATTATAAGACAGTTCTAATACATGTGGAGGGGCATAATCGAATGTGAACGCCCATCTCCATGGGCTTCTATGTCCGAGAACTGGTACGTGAAGGGGCGGGACAAACTGTATTTTCGGAAAAAATGGGCGTCCATCTTTTTTCCGATAATACGGTTTGTGCCAGCCAAATGCATCAGATTTGTGTGGATTTGAGCTGGGCGGTTTCGTTTTTCAGCGATAATGGAAACTGAAGGTGTCCAGCTCAACAATGAACAAATCCAAGGCATTGGGTCATGGGAGGGGCCAGGATTCGTAGTGCACTGGTCCCCCTCACATGCCAGGGCACCCTAGGGGGCACTTGTAACAAGTAAAAAAAAAGTTAAATACCTCCCAAGTCCATAGCTCCCTTCCCTTGGGTGCTGAGCCCCCCATATCCCCCCCCCAAACCCACTGCCCACAACTCTACACCATTACCATAGCACTTATGGCTGAAGGGGGCACCTAGATGTGGGTACAGTGGGTTTTGGGGGCAGTTTGGAGCGCTCCCATTTACCACCACAAGTGTAACAGGTAGGGGGGGATGGGCCTGGGTCCACCTGGCTGAAGTCCACTGCACCCACTAACAACTGCTCCAGGGACCTGCATACTGCTGTGATGGAGCTAAGTATGGCATTTGAGGCTGGCATACAGGCTGGAAAAAAAAGTTGTTAAAGTTGTTTTTTTTTGGTGGGAGGGGGTTAGTGACCACTGGGGGAGTCAGGGGTGGTGATCCACCATTCCCTCCAGTGGTCATCTGGTCATTTAGGGCACTTTTTTGGGATTTGTTTGTGAAAAAAGGGTCCAAAAAAAGTGACCCAAATTCGTGGTAAAAACGCCTTTCTTTTTTCGATTATCAGCCAAGGGCGCCCATCTCTCCTTGGCCGATAAACACGCCCCAGTCCCGCCTTCACCACGCCTCCAACACACCCCCCATCAACTTTGGCCGTTTCCGCGACAGATTGCAGTTGAAGACGCCCAAAATGGGCGTTTGATTATACCGATTTGGGCGCCCACGGGAGAAAGACGCCCATCTCCCAATTTGGGTCAAAATATGGGCGTCTTTCTCTTTCGAAAATAAGGTGGATTGTGTTGTCATTGGAAGTAGTATACCATGCCATACTTTGTATTGTTGTTCGAATATTTTTACTGCTCTAATTGCCTATTGCTCATGTTCGATCTATTCTTACTGTATACCGCCTTGAGTGAATTCCTTCAAAAAGGCGGTAAATAAATCCTAATAAATAAAAATAAATACTAGTAGTAGTAACAGACTTGCAATTAGAGAACTGGCATAGCAGGAATGTGTCTCCATTTATAGGGTGTTTGATTCCTTAATTTCCAAATTAACTGAACATGAACCACATTTAAAATGTCCAAGTGGTAATTTCCTTGCTGATGATTTAGCAGATGGTACTAGAATGTCCTTTAAATTATTTTCTCTTTTAAATGCAACCATTAAGTCACTATCAGAAAAATGCTTAATGCCTTTAATAATATGCCAATGTTTTCTTATACACCTACCAAACTATTTGACATGTGGTTAAATGTAAGTGGCCAATCCTACCTGTAACATCTTTCTTTTTGCCTTGTAAAAGTTAACCCTCCATCGCCCCTGCTACAAAATAAGTACCTGAATATATGTAAACCACTTTGAATGTAGTTGCAAAAATCTCAGAAAGGTGGTATATCAAGTCCCATTTCCCTTTCCCTTTAAATCTATTAATCATTTCTCCAGTTCTTACTGCATAGGTGGCCTGGTCTTAAGTCTAAGGAACTGGTTTGTAAGGCAGATTTCTTTTCAGTGATCTACTGTGACAATTACTATAATGCAAAAGCTTATTCATGTCTGGGGGCTTTCTATAAACAAAGGCACTTAGCTTTTCAGCTCCCAATGGAGACTCATTTCGCCCATAGGCTTTGTCAAGGGAGACTCAATATAAGCGTGCCGATGTGCACTTTTCACCCCATTTGCTTTTCTTCTCTAAGCATTCTCGCTATTCTTCTCCGAGCATTTTCTGGTTCTGCTTTTATTGGAAGCAGGATACCAGACTAGGTGGACCATTCCTTTTTTGCTTCCTGCCAAGATAAGCAGTGCCTTTCTCCAAGACTATCTGGCTAATAATTGTTTATGGATTTTTTCTCCAGGCAAGTTGGGGCGGACAAAAGGCTGTCCTAACTTGCTTGGATAGCTATCCAGGTACTGGGTTCTGAATATTGGAGCACATGGATAACTTCCTGTGGCACCAAAGACCTGTGTCAGTATCCTATTTACACATCATGTGAAATCTGTGCATTTAGTGTCACTATGAAGTCAATATAAACTCCTAAATTTCTCACAACACTTTTGGTTCAGTCTCCAATTAAGCTGAAAGGATTGGATGCTCAGGATTAGACTTCCAAGCTGCACAAGTACCCTTACATATATATATTTCCATATTCTGAAACATTTAATACAAAACTGTTAGCGAATAATCACTCCAAAATCACCTTCTTCACCTCATTCATTTTATCCATCTTTATCAGTGGGCAAGAGAAACTGCTCACTTTCATTGTACAGAAATAAAAAAAAAAAAACTATAACCTTTATTAAAACTCCCAACAGACACAGAAAGTATTAAATAGCAATGGAGATAGACAGGACCCCATAAAAAATACGAAACTGACCTACCATTGCATCTTCCAACAACACTGAGCTCCATCGCCCAACCACGAACAATCAGATACATTGTAATAGCCTCCCTCTCTCCAGAAACCCTTATTTTCACAAGGGTGTAATAAAATGTCAACAAAATCTAAAGCTGCAGCCATATCTAGCATAACTAACAAAGCTCCTTTATCTTTAAGTCTCAGTTATTCATTCTGCATTGCTATGATATTTCTTTATACTATGACCTTGTCTAAAAGCAACCTGAAATGGATCCTACCTTAATACCTTATCCACATTCAACATGATGTGGGTACTGAAAAGAGTGAAACCATATCTCCCACAGAAAACATTCCGCAATCTAGTACAATCCACAGTGCTCACCCATGCCGACTACTGCAACAGCATCTTCATCGGATGCCAAGCCCAAATCATGAAAAAACTCCAAACCGCACAGAACACAGCAGCTAGACTACTTTTTGACAAATCACGATTCGAAAGCACAACACCACTTCATAATAAACTTCACTGGCTCCCAATCAAGGAACATATAAATTTCAAAGCCCACACAATGATCCACAGGATCCTCAATGGCGAATCTCCAAGCTACATGTCCAACCTGATCGATCTTCCAGCCAGGAACTGGACCAGAACTTCTAGAACATATCTCAATCTTAATCTTCCCAACTGCAAAGGCCTCAAATACAAAACCTACTATGCATCCAACTTCTCTGTCATAGGCAGCCAACTCTGGAACGCCATACCTCCACACATCCAAAAAACCACTGAACACCTACCCTTCCGAAAACTGCAGGAGAAATAGAAGTCTAATTTTCTAAAATGGTTGACATAACTGTTTATGTTCCCAGCATATTACCATCTATGGGATAGATATTCTGCTAGCGACACTCAGCGTTTTGCTGACTGCCGCCGGCATTATCCCCGGGAATTCAATGCTGGGTCATGTCCGGACTCCAACACTGTATTTCTGAGTATATGCAGGCGGTAAAAACATAGCCAGTTAATTGTGATATTCAGCAGTTAAGAGGCTATGGTAAACTACATAAAGATAGGATTGTGTTTTATGTGGTCCTATTTATGTGGTTATCCTAGCCACTTAAGTGCTGAATATTAGCACTTAACTGAATAAGTGCCAACTCTGCCCCAGGAACACCCATAAAATAGCTGGTTCTGGCTAGGTGCTAACTGGGCATTTTTAGCAGCATTGTCTGGTTAAGTGCCACTGAATATGCCCGATTAGCCTCAGACAAGCGATTTAAATGGCCAGAAGCCACCTCCCATTTGCACCTGCTTTTATCAATTTAGTCAATAACCTTCTGATTCCATATACTCCTGGTCGCTCCCTTCATTCTTCCAACAACTATGTCCTTGCTTTTCCACTTCCTTCCTCTCTTCACCTCACAATTTCCCACGAGACAGCATCCAGCTATCTGGGCCCCAAACTTTGGAACTCCCTCCCACCTCATCTCAGAGCCAAAACCTCCCTTTAAAAGCTCAAATCACTCCTCAGAACCCATGTCTTCTGTGAGACCTTGTCTCCCCGCCTCCTGATGCTTCCTTGTCCTACCCCCAGTTTTTCTCTGTCTGTTGCCTCTCTGTCTCCCCCTCTTCTTCCCTACACCCTCTCTCCTTCTCTATTCTTTCTCTCTGCTCTCTCTCTAACTCTGTTATATTGTTACATAGAAACATAAAGTCTCCTATGACCTATTACTGGCTAAATCCAGAGGTCTCTATTCTATCCTCATCCTTCTTGATCTTTCCGCTGCTTTTGACACTGTCGATCACAGCATACTCCTCGATATCCTGTCCTCACTTGGATTCCAGGGCTCTGTCCTTTCCTGGTTCTCTTCCTACCTCTCCCTCCGCACCTTCAGTGTTCACTCTGGTGGATCCTCTTCTACTTCTATCCCTCTGCCTGTCGGCGTACCTCAGGGTTCTGTTCTTGGTCCCCTCCTCTTTTCTATCTACACTTCTTCCCTTGGTTCATTAATCTCATCCCATGGCTTTTCCTACCATCTCTATGCTGATGACTCCCAAATCTACCTTTCTACCCCTGATATCTCACCTTGCATCCAAACCAAAGTTTCAGCGTGCTTGTCTGACATTGCTGTCTGGATGTCTCAACGCCACCTGAAATTAACCATGACCAAAACCAAGCTTCTCATTTCCCCCCCCCCCAAACCCACCTCCCCACTCCCCCCATTTTCTATTTCTGTTGATGGCTCTCTCATTCTCCCTGTCTCCTCAGCTCGAAACCTTGAGGTCATCTTTGACTCTTCTCTCTCCTTCTCTGCTCATATCCAGCAGATCGCCAAGACCTGTTGTTTCTTTCTTTACAACATCCGTAAAATCCGCCCCTTTCTTTCCGAGCACTCTACCAAAACCCTCGTCTACACCCTTGTCACCTCTCGTTTAGACTACTGCAATCTGCTTCTTGCTGGCCTCCCACTTAGTCACCTCTCCCCTCTCCAATCGGTTCAAAACTCTGCTGCCCGTCTCGTCTTCCGCCAGGGTCGCTTTACTCATACTACCCCTCTCCTCAAGTCGCTTCACTGGCTCCCTATCCGTTTTTGCATCCTGTTCAAACTTCTTCTACTAACCTATAAATGTACTCACTCTGCTGCTCCCCAGTATCTCTCCACACTTGTCTTTCCCTACACCCTTTCCCATGCACTCCGCTCCATGGATAAATCTTTCTTATCTGTTCCCTTCTCCACTACTGCCAACTCCAGACTTCGCGCCTTCTGTCTCGCTGCACCCTACGCCTGGAATAAACTTCCTGAGCCCCTACGTCTTGCCCCATCCTTGGCCACCTTCAAATCTAGACTGAAAGCCCACCTCTTTAACATTGCTTTTGACTCGTAACCACTTGTAACCACTCACCTCCACCTACCCTCCTCTCCTCCTTCCTGTACACATTAATTGATTTGATTTGCTTACTTTTATTTTTTGTCTATTAGATTGTAAGCTCTTTGAGCAGGGACTGTCTTTCTTCTATGTTTGTGCAGCGCTGTGTACGCCTTGTAGCACTATAGAAATGCTAAATAGTAGTAGTAGTAGTAACATAGAAACATGACGACAGATAAAGACCAAATGACCCATCCAGTCTGCCCATCCTCTGTAACCCCCAATTCTACCAGTTCCTAAGAGATCCCACATGCTTATCCCATGCCTTTTTAAATTCTGGAAGAGTCCTAGACTCCACCACCTCCACCGGGAGGCCATTCAACGCCTCCACCACCCTTTCTGTGAAATAATACTTTCTTAGGTTACTCCTATTCCCTCTTAACTTTGTCATATGCTCCCTCATTCCAGAGCGCTCCTTCATTTGAAAAAGGTTCTCTTCCTGTACATAAATGCACTTGAGATATTTAAACGTTTCTATCATGTCTCCTCTCTCCCAGCGTATACGTGTTGAGGTTCATAAGCCTGTCCCTATAATTTTTGCATTCAAGACCGTTTACTAATTTCATAGCTGCCCTCTGGACTGAACCTCATAGATGCCGTTGATGGATAATTTGTGGTATATCAAGCATTATGAATAAATAAATAAATATAGATGGACACTTAACAAAGCTTAAATAAGTCAATGAGAATGTACAGGATATGCTATCATGAGTACCTTCCTTCCAATTAACACTATCTAATAATCTACCAGTTGCATACTGGAAGCTACAATCATTGGGTCATATCTGTTGCCCTTGTACTCAGTGGTGTGGGCTACAATCTATACTGTTTTTCCCATAATGAAAATATGAATATTTCCTGTTATTCAGCCTCCAAAATCTAAAACCTTTGGGGTAAATATTTAGGTGACAGCAGTCAGTGGTTTTTTTTTTTTGGCTTCATTATGCTTGGATATTCAATTTCAGGCCATGTCTGAACACTGGCATTGAATATCCAGGTTTGTGTGGCCGGCTATCCCTTATCTGGTTAAGTGCAGTATTCAGCACTTAACTTTCTAAGTGAAACCAGAGAAAGATAGGCCCAAGTTTTATGTAGTCCGATTTGTCCAGTTGACGTAGCCACATAAATGCTGACTCCATCCCCAGACTGCTATGGCTTTAAAGATTAGTACAGATATTCAGCGGCACTAACCAATTAAGTGCCACTGAATATCAGCGGATAACCAAGTATAACTGATTTAACCAAGCAGGAGCCTTTCCTGCCCAGTAAAATCACTTTGAATATTGACCTTCATTATGTTTTTCTTGTTAACAATTCCTTTTTTAAATCAATTTACCTGCTCAGCTTTCTTTAGTACTGTCTCCACATTCCTTCCCACACATGTACAATGGAACAGATATTTCAAAGTTTGAGTGTGATATACAGATATTATTATCCTGTTCTTTTGGGGCTGCATTCCCACTGGCTGTTGTCAATAATGGGAATGTGATTTCTAGCCAATGAACTCCATAACAGGGCACAAACCACCTGGTACACTGAAGGGGTCCCACTGATTACTAATTGTAAGCTCTAGTGTGATCCCTAAACTGGGTCAACACACATGGTATGTGCATGTAATAGACCATAGTATTAAATGACTCTTCCCCCTTCCTTTCTGTTTTGCAGTCTCTGAAAGAATGTGTAATACAATATCCTACCATCAGAAGACAAGAATGTTGAATCCTTTATGATCATACCAAGTATATCCTCTACATGGGACTAGTAAATCTATCCTAAGTGCTTAATCTATCCTGTACACTGGCATATCAAATTATTTGTAATCTATGAAGTCTATAGAACTGTATAAAACTGTATGTTTCTACTAAGTCCATTGTGAGTATGGGCCTAAGAAACCTATCTTCTGAATGAGTCTACCTATGCTGTTTGAAGCCTATGTATCTTGTATACTAAACCTATGATGTGTACTGCTATAATATACTGTGCTTCAGACAGTCCTAAAAATTCTAGCTCATCCACTAAACCTCATCATAGCTATGCCATGTATGAGCCTAAAAAAATCTACTGTATACTGTGACTAAACTATTCTATATACAGGCCTTCAATAACCATACTGTGATCTATTTAATTCTGTATATAGGAAAACAAATTCTATATTGTGACTAAACCTGTCTTTTGTACAGACCTATCTAATCTATACCATGGCCTAAATCTATCCTACGAACAGGTGTATAAAATCTGCGCTGCAACAAAACACCCTGAGCCCTATATTCGGAACAAATTATGTATTCACCAGCAGGTGGAGATGCATAATTTAGCAGGACATTTACAAAAATTATATGGATAATAAAAAGGGGCTAGGTTAAGGAAGGGGCAGAGGCATCACCAGAAACTATCCATTTGGACACAATATTCAGCCTCTAAATGTATGTTATCTTTTTAATTTAGGCCTGCTAATTAGCAGCTTAAGTTAAACAGTCGCTGACAGCAGTTACCACTTTAGAAATATATTCAGTGGCACTATTTAAATGGATAATGCCATTTTATATGTATAAAGTTAAACACCAGGAATGGTACTTAAATTTATATAGTGGCTGCTCCAACTGAATAATGGCCCCCTGTATGCAGACTTAGCAAACTGTAACTTGTGTACTAAAGACCTGAACGATCCATGCAGTCTGCCCAAAAGTCACATTCATTATCAATTCAAGATTAAATCAACAATGAACATGAGATAGGGCATCCATAGTAGTACATATAATTTTATGCAAAAACTAAGCTAACTTGTGCATAAAGCCTAATGCACTTTGCGCCAGATTCTATAAATGGCACCGAAAATTAGGTGCCAGGAAAATCTTCACTCAGCGCTATTCAATAAAAGACACTCTAGGATGAGCGCCCTTTACTGAACAGCACTTAGCGTGGAGTTCCGCATCCAACTTTGGGGATGAGGACTTATGTCTGCTGAAACCTAGTCTAATAAAATATACCTTAAATACAGATTGTGGCTATATCCAACCATTATGCCATATTTTCCATAATTCACTGGTAGGTCTCTAAGCAAAATATGACATAATGGTTAGATATATTTTATTTAATAGCCTAATACCCTTTTCAATTAGCTTTCAGAGGCCAAAACCTCCTGCTTCAGTTCAGTATAATGTTATGGTATCCTCTCCTGACCTGAGGAAGGAAGTGGTGGTCTCTGAAAGCTAATCAAAATGTTTTTAAATCAGTGAAGGTATCACCTTATTTTCTAATTTGTGTTTTATTTGCATTTATTAAACTTTATTAACACAGCTACCACATTACTTTATCCTAAATTAAAAATAAAATTATTTTCTTTACCCTTGTTGTCTGTCCATTTACTTTTTCTAATTGTGTTGCTCCCAGTCTCTCGATTCTGCTTTCCTTCGTCTTCTCTTAACTCTCTTGCCAGGGTTTCCTGTCCATTTGTCATTTTTCTCTCCTTTTTCTTTATGTTCTTCAATATTTTTCTGCCTCTCTCTGAACAGATTTAATTCATTCTTACTATCCATTCTCCTTCTTTTTACTTTTTACTATGGCTTTTCATCTTTTCCTCACCCTTGTTCTCCCCATGCCCCTTCCTCTTATTCTCCAGTCTTTCACTACTCTGTCCTCTCCCCCTTTCTATCCAGCAGCTCCCTTCTTTCTCTCCCCATCCTTCAAGTGTCTCCCCTCTTTCTTTCTACATTCTTCCATCCAGTGTCTCCTCTCTTTTTCTCCCTACCCTTCCATCCAGCATCTTCCCTCTTTCTCTCCCCATCCTTCCACCCATCTACCCTCTCTCCTGATCCTTCCATCTAGTGTCTATCTCTCTCTCTTCCCCCTCCTTCTATCCAGTGTCTCACTATCTATCTACCCTTTTCTGTTCAGTGTCCCCTTTCTCTCACCACATCCTTCCAGTCTCTCCCCTTTCTTTCTGCATCCTTTCATCCATCTCCCCTCTTTCTCTCCCTATCCTTCTACCCAGTATCTTCAGTCTTTCTCTCCCTATCCTTCCATCCAGTGTCTTTCTCTCCCCATCCTTCCATCCATTTTCCCTCTTTCTCTCCCCATCCTTCCATCCATCTACCCCCTCTCCTGATCCTACCATCCAGTGTCTCTCTCGCTACCCTTTTCCATTTATCACGTCCCCCTCTCTCTCCCCATCCTTCAATGTCTCGCCTGTTTCTCTCCCTATCCTTCTTCCAGTGTCTTCCCTCTTTCTGCTCTCAGCCAGGGTCCCCCCCCTTTCTCCCCATCCTTATCTCCAGCCCTTCTCTATGTCCCCTCCTTCTCTCCCCATCTTCCTACTCTCTCCATTCTACCTCCTGCTTCCCGCTCCCCCTTCCACCCGATATTTGTTTCCTGGGCACTGCTGCTTCTCCTGTTGAGCAGCAGTGGTGACAAAAAAAAAAGAGCTAACAAACAAAACAATTTAAAAAGCAAGTGCAGCGCTGCAGCAGCCTTCAGGCATGGGCTGTCGGCTCTGCAGCCAGTCTTCTCTCCTCTCTCTGTCCCCGGAGCGGAGCAGAAAGTCAATGTCATCTTCCTCCTTCAGTCCAGGGGCAGAGAGGAGCGACAGAGCCAACAGCGCATGCCTGAATGCTGCTGCTGCCCCCAATTTCTTTTTTCTTTTTTTTTTGTCGCTGTCACTGCTGCTCAACAGGAGAAGCAGCAGTGGCCAGGAAATGAATACCAGGAGGAGAGGGGAGCTACCACCGCGGTGTCTCAGCGGGAGACTTTCCCGCTTTGGTGGGAGTGCAGGAGATGACCCGCCAAAGCAGAAGTCTCCTGCTGAATGCAGGAGACTTGGCAGGTCTACATTTAGGGGCCCTTTTATTAAACTACAGCACAAAGAGGGGCATTTTCGAAAGAGACGTCCATATTTTGATTTGGACGTCCTCATAAAACGTCCCGATCTAGGGGCGGGAAAACCAATATTTTCAAAACAAGATGGATGTCCATCTTTCGTTTCAAAAAATACCGTCAGGGACGTCCAAATCCTTAAATTTGGTAGTTTCTGATTTTCGGCGATAATCAAAATCAAGGACATCCATCGCAGAAACGCAAGCCCTTTGGTCATGGGAGGAGCCAGCATGTGTAGTGCACTGGTCCCCCTGAGATGCCAGAACACCAGCCGGGCACCCTAGGGGGCACTGCAGTGGGCTTCATAAATTGCTCCCAGGTACATAGCTCCCTTACTTTGTGTGCTGAGCCCCCCAAACCCACTACCCACAACTGTACAACACTACCACTTCACTTACGGGTGAAGGGGGGCACCTAGATGTGGGTACAGTGGGTTTTGGAGGGCTTGCTGTTTCCTGCACAAACGTAACAGGTAGGGGGGTATGGGCCTGGGTCCGCCTGTCTGAAGTGCACTGCACTCACTAAAACTGCTCCAGGGACCTGTATACTGCTGTCATGAACCTGAGTATGACATCTGAGGCTGGCATAGAGGCTGGCAATCAATATTTTGAAAGATATTTTTTGAGGGTGGGAGGGGGTTAGTGACCACTGGGGGAGTAAAGGGAGGTCATCCCCGATTCTCTCTGGCGGTCATCTGGTCATTTTGGGCACCTTTTTGTGTTTTGGTCGTAAGAAAAACACAACCAGGTAAAGTCGTCCAAGTGTTCTTCAGGGACGTCCTTGTTTCTTTCGATTATGGGTCAAGGACGTCCAAGTGTTAGGCACGCCCAAGTCCCGCCTTCGCTATGCCTCCGACACACCCCCTTGAACTTTGGCCGTCCCTGCGACGGAGTGCAGTTGGGGATGTCCAAAATCGGCTTTCGATTATACTGATTTGGACGACCCTGGGAGAAGGACGTCTATCTTCCGATTTATGTCGAAAGATGGGCGACCTTCTCTTTCGAAAATGAGCCCCAAAGTGACTTTAGCATTTTTCATGCTTGCTAAGACCATTTTTGCCACAGACATAAAATGGCCAATTTTCCATTTTTTTGTATTAATGGTACCATTAGCATGCAGCCATTTTGAAAAATTACCACAAGACCCTTTGACCACCAACCATTTTATAGGTAGAAAGGGCATCCTGCACTAATCAGTTAGCATTCAATAATGTAGCTGCGCTAACAGATTAGAGCAAGAATGCCCCCCCCCCCGACACACCCCCTCCAAAAAAAAAATAGAAATATTTTTTAGTGCATGAATTAGAATGTGCTAAAATGTCACTTACCGCAGGATGCCTGAACGCAGCCTGCGATATGCCATTATAAACTGTGTTAGGTGCACATTAGTGCCTAATGCAGATTAGTAAAATGGCCTCTTATAGTCTACCTAACCTGGCAGACTACAAAATAACATCCATAATTTGTATTTTGACCAGGAAGGCAAAATCCTGATCCTGCTATAAAGGCACAAAGCAATATAAAATTCTTACACTGTATGGACCTGTTGGGGAAATAAAGCTTTTTCTTAACCAATGGTATGTACGGAAAGTATTGTGGTATCCAGCCTGCACATGTGGGTTACATGCATAGGCATGACTGTATGTGAATCTTGTTATTTATTTCTTGGATTTAGCTCACTTTTTTAAATTTACAGCTCAAGGTGAGTTGCATTCAGATACACTAGGCATTTTTCTGTCCCTGGAGGGCTTACACTAAGTTTCTATCTAAGGCAATGGACCAGCATCAGGATTTGAACTGGCCTTCCTTAGTTGTCAACCCAGTGCTCCAACCACTAGGCTCAGGGCCGGCTCTAGGGTTTCTAGCGCCTTCTTGCAGTCTATTAGTCGGCGCCCCTACCCATCCAGGGGCGGGATCACTATGGCTCCGCCCCCACAGTAGACACACCCCTTTTACCAGCCATGGCATCATTGAAAATATTACACCAGTATAGAAGAAAAATAACTTAGTACACAGACCAGGAATTAGGAGAACAGACAGTCTTGCCAACTCTGAAAAACAATGTGTTATCAAAATTTCAGAATCTAACAAACAGATCCCTATTCAGACACTTGGCCTTGCAGACACACATGTAGTACAGAGATAGCCCCTCTTCAAATTCTTCAACAATTAACCTGAAATCCTAAGAAGTTAGACTCTGCATGCAGCACAATAGCCTTCCCATCCAGCACAGCTTAGGATCTAGCTAGGGCAGACTTAATCAGCATAAACTAACATATTCTACAATCTAAGTTGGACAGACTAACAGGAGTTACTGAAGTGGGAATGAGAGATAGGAGGTTAGCTGAGCTCCCACAAGTTATTTTGGAGCCAGATTCAGTTGGAGCAGTGACATCCTCTGACAAACACAAGGAGGATATTTCTCTGCTTGGGAGGGGGGAGAGGACAGGACGCTTTGGAGCCAGACTGAGATGAGCTACAGAGATTAGATACTGAAAAACAAAAGCCTCAGCAGAACTTGCTTGCTTGCTTGCAAAGTGGCGCCCTTGAAGGCAGGCACCCCCCTGCAGTGCTTACCTTGCTTACCGGGTTGGACCGGCCCTGACTAAGCTGCTCCTTGTTAATCTTGGAGTCTAGTTAATGTTGTTGCTTTCAATGCTCAAGATCAAAAACAGAAACTAAAAACCAGGGGCGTAGCCAGAAAACAGATTTTGGGTGGGCCTAGGCAAGAACTAGGTGAGCACCAAGTGTTCTCCCCCACCACCAAAACAAATCTCAGCTGGCGGGAAAATGCTTCTTTCCACCATGTGCAGGTACCGGTATTGTGGAGAGTAGCGTTTTTGTTACCATCAGGGGGAAGCCTTCAGCTGGCGGAGCTTGGGATCCCCACCAGGTACCACTAAATATGTGCTTCTGTTGGGTGGGCCTGAGCCCTAAGTGGGTGGGCCCTGGCCCACCCAGGCCCACCTGTGGCTACGCCACTGCTAAAAACCAAAGCTGGGTTTGGAGGGATGTTGCACCTCTAGTTTTCAAACCTTTTAAATCATTATTTATTTATTTTTGTTACATTTGCATTTGTATCCCACATTTTCCCACCTATTTGCAGGCTCAATGTGGCTTACATTATGCCGTAGTGGCAATCGCCATTTCCGGACTGAAGATACAAAAAGGTACTGCGCTACAGTTCTTGAGTGACAAACCAGCTTATTTTCAAAGGAGAAGGGCGCCCATCTTCCGACACAAATCGGGAGATGGGCGTCCTTCTCCTAAGGTTGCCCAAATCGGCATAATCGAAAGCCAATTTTGGGCGTCCCCCCACCCAAAAAAAATTAAAAAACATTTTTCCCAGCCTCTATGCCAGCCTCAAATGTCATACCCAGCTCCATCACAGCAGTATGCAGGTCCCTGGAGCAGTTTTTAGTGGGTACTGCAGTGCACTTCAGGCAGGCGGACCCAGGCCCATGCCCCCCTACCTGTTACACTTGTGGTGGTAAATGGGAGCCCTCCAAAACCCACCTGAAACCCACTGTACCCACATCTCGGTGCCCACTATTACCCTTTAAGGGCTATGGTAGTGTTGTACAGTTGTGGGTAATGGGTTTGGGGGGGGGTTGGGGGGCTCAGCACCCAAGATAAGGGAGCTATGCACCTGGGAGCAATTTGTGAAGTCCACTGCAGTGTCCCCTAGGATGCCTGGTTGGTGTCCTGGCATAAGAGAGGGGACCAGTGCAGTACAAATGCTGGCTCCTCCCATGACCAAATGGCTTGAATTTGGTTGTTTTTGAGATGGGCGTCCATCTCGAAGGCTGGCCTAAATGTCAAGGTGGTTGACCTAAATGTCAAGATTTGGGTGTCCCCGACCATATTATCGAAACGAAAGATGGACGCCCATCTTGTTTCGATAATATGGGATGCCCCGCCCCTTCGCCGGGGCGTCCTTAGAGATGGGTGTCTTTAAAGATGGGCGCCCTTAAAGATGGGCATGGTGTTAAAGCCTTGTCGGATCTTACTAGTTATTTCATTTAGGCCTTTCTCTAAAGGGATGAAGATAGTGATATCGTCAGCATAGATAAATGGGTTTAGTCCCAGTTTGGAAAGAGCCGCTGCCAAGGGAATCAACATCATGTTGAAGAGAGTTGGCGAAAGTGGGGAACCCTGTGGCACTCCACAGTCTGCTTTCCAATGAGGTGAAAAGGTAGAGTTGGTGTGTACTTGGTAAGTTCTTGATGTAAGAAAGCCTCTCAGCCAGGCCAGTACGTTACCACAGGCACCGAAATAATCTAGGAGCCGCAGCAGGATGTCATGTTGCACCATGTCAAAGGCACTAGACATGTCAAACTGTAAGAGCAAAATACTCTTCCCTACTGCTATTTCCCTCTTGAAGTTGGACAGAAGAGTGACAAGCACAGTCTCAGTACTGTGGAGCGGCCGGAAACCCGAGTGCGAGGTATGCAGAATATTGAACTTGTCCAAGTGCTCACTAAGTTGTTTATTCACCAAGCTCTCCATAAGTTTCATGAAAAGGGGAATGGAAGCTATTGGTCCAGTAGTTGGACAGATCACTACTCTTTTTCTTGTATCTTTGGGCACTGGGGTTAGTAAGGATTTACCGTAATTTACAGGGAACTTGCCATTACCAAGCATATAGTTGAGGTGCAGCGTCAGGTCGTCCAGGAAACAGGCAGGGGCGCATTGGAGTAAATAATTGGGACACACAATCCAGCCTGCAGTATTTCCTGACAAATCTGCGAAGCTCCAGTTGACAGAATCTACAGATAGAGGTGAAAAGCTGGAGAACATACGGTCTACTGGTTGCTTCTCAGGCCCTGGATGCAAGCCACTAATAAAATCACTAATGCTGGGATTGTTCACCGGAAGGGAACTCTGCAGCTTGATGATTTTGTCTTGAAAGAATTTGGCTAAATCTGCAGCTGGAGGAATGCCTTCACCAGTTGTGGTAAGCATAGTGGTATCCATTAGTTTGTGCACAAAAAAGAAGAGCTTTTTGGCATCATTGTAATCCGGGCCAATCTTGGTTTTGAAGTAATGTTTTTTCACCTGCCTAATTGCATATTGTACTGTCTGTGAGACTGCTTCCATGCAGTGAGATGGTGAGTATCCTGGTGCTTTCTCCAGGCCCTTCGAGTCTTCTGGTTATGGTTTTGAGAGTTCTAAGGTCATCGTTAAACCACGGGGCAGCGAGTTTCCTTTTGATGAGCACACTTTGAGTGGAGCTATAGCGTCTAAGGTATTTGACAACGGTTATCCCAATTGAGGAAGAAGCTATCTGAGTCAACCAGGTCTGGCCAGTCAGACTCATAAGCAGACCACCAGAATGCCGCTGGGTCGACATACCCTCTAGTCGTGTACGGCGTAAGGGGATGCGCGTGCTGTGGTCCTTTTATCTGCCACAAAATTGAACAATTGAGCTTAAAGTGATCAGACCAAGGGACAGCTGACCACAGAGCTTTGGTGATGCACAATCTAGTGTGATTTGCCGATTTGAGGGAGAGGAGGTCTAAAGTGTGTCCTTTTGAATGGGTAGCCTGAGTATTCCAGTAGACAAAGTTCCAAGAGCTGAGGAAGTCTAATGAGTCACGCGTGTCTGCTGAGGAATAGTGCTCAAAGTGTAGATTGATGTCTCCCAGGACGAGTACATTGGCACTGGACAAGCATGCATTTGAAATAAAGTCAGTTAGACCCTTTCAGTTAGGACCCCCCACCCTTGTGGTTTTCTGCTTGTTCTGCAGTGTTTCAACACTGAAGTTTCAAGTCAAAGACACAGGCCTATAAGTTTTTATCTCATTTTAAATCCTGAACCAAGGTCAGGCCTGAGACCATATAATAGTAATATTCAAAAGAGAAGGGCGGCCATCTTCCGACACAAATCGGGAGATGGCCAGCCTTCTCCTAAACCCGGCCAAATCGGTATAATCGAAAGCAGCACTGTCCGTGGCTTGCTACAGCGCTGCCTGGCTGAGTTGTGCTGTTTCCTGGCTGTGCGTGAGTAAGATGGCCAGTTTTGGCCTGTGAAGGGGAGCTCCAAGCATGTGCGATTTTTTTTGTGCATGCTTGGTAGCTCTCCCGAGCCAGCACTAGACTGAATTGAAGCCAGGGGCCTAGATTTGAGAGGTGCCCCAGCGAGGCACTGGGGTAAATTGCGGTGTTTTCCTGCTATGTAGAGTCCCCTCTGGAACCCAGATTAGAGGTGGAGGTCATGTCCTGACCCTACGGGGGATCAGGTAAGGGGTCTAGTGACCCAAGAAACTGTTTAGTTTATTTTTTTAATGTGTTTTTTTTGTCCCATTGGATCATACTACTACTACTACTTAACATTTCTAAAGCGCTACTAGGGTTACGCAGCGCTGTACAAATTAACATAGAGGGGCAGTCCCTGCTCAAGGAGCTTACAATCTAAGAGACAAGTGAACGGACAGTCCGATAGGGGCGGTCAAATTGGGGCAGTCTGAACGGTAAGAGTTAGGTGCCGAATGCAGCATTGAAGAGGTGGGTTTTAAGCAAAGACTTGAAGATGGGCAGGGAGGGGGTTTGGCGTAAGGGCTCAGGAAGGTTGTTCCAAGCATAGGGTGAGGCGAGGCAGAATGAGCGGAGCCTGGAGTTGGCGGTGTTGGAGAAGGGTACAGAGAGGAGGGATTTGTCCTGTGAACGGAGGTTACAGGCGGGAACATAAGGGGAGATGAGGGTAGAGAGGTAGTGAGGGGCAGCAGACTGAATGCATTTGTAGGTAAGAAGGAGAAGCTTGAATTGAATGTGGTATCTGATTGGAAGCCAGTGAAGTGACCTGAGGAGAGGGGTGATATGAGTATATCAGTTTTGGCGGAATATGAGACGTGCCGCAGAGTTCTGAACAGATTGAAGGGGGGATAGATGGCTAAGTGGGAGGCTGGTGAGGAGTAAGTTGCAGTAGTCAAGGCGGAAGGTAATGAGAGCATGGACGAGAGTTCGGGTGGTGTGTTCAGAGAGGAAAGGGCGAATTTTGCTGATGTTAAAGAGGAAGAAGCGGCAGGTCTTGGCAATCTGCTGGATGTGCACAGAGAAGGAGAGGGAGGAGTCAAAGATGACTCCGAGGTTGCGGGCAGATGAGACGGGAAGGATGAGGGTGTTATCAACTGAGATAGAAAGTGGAGGAAGAGGAGACGTGGGTTTTGGTGGAAAGACGATGAGCTCGGTCTTGGACATGTTCAGTTTCAGGTGGCGGTTGGACATCCAGGCAGCAATGTCGGATAGGCAGGCTGATACCTTTGCCTGGGTCTCTGCGGTGATGTTTGGTGTGGACAGATATAGCTGGGTATCATCAGCATAGAGATGATACTGAAAACCATGAGATGAGATCAGGGCGCCCAGGGAAGAGGTGTAGATTGAGAAGAGAAGGGGTCCAAGGACAGATCCCTGGGGAACACCAACAGATAGGGGGATAGGGATGGAGGAAGATCCATGAGAATGAACTCTGAAGGTGCGGTGGGAGAGATAGGAGGAGAACCAGGAGAGGACAGAGCCCTGGAACCCAAATGAGGACAGTGTGGCAAGAAGTAAGTCATGATTCACAGTGTCAAAAGCAGCGGATAGATCAAGGAGGATGAGGATGGAGTAGTGGCCTCTGGATTTGGCAAGGAACAGGTCATTACAGACTTTAGAGAGTGCTGTTTCTGTCGAGTGAAGAGGGCGAAAACTGGATTGAAGTGGATCAAGGATGGTATGAGAGGGAGAGAAAATCAGGCAGCGACTGTGAACAGCACGCTCAAGTATTTTGGAGAGGAAGGGTAGGAGGGAGATGGGGCGGTAATTGGAGGGACAGGTAGGGTCAAGTGATGGTTTTTTTTGAGGAGAGGTGTGACTACGGCGTGCTTGAAGGTTCAAGGGACAGTTGCAGTGGAGAGAGAGAGGTTGAGATATGACAGATGGAGATGATGTTAAGTAAGTTGGTGGGGATGGGATCAGAAGGGCAGCTGGTGGATTTCGAGGAGGAAAGAAGGCGAGTGGTTTCCTCCTCGGTGATGACAGGAAAGGAGGAGAAAAAGGCCTGGGTTGGTTGGGTGAGGGAGAGGGTTGCAGGGTGAAGAAGAGATGGCTTGGTAGTGAACTCAAGGTTGATCTTTTGCACCTTGTCACGGAAGTAATCAGCCAGTGATTGAGGAGAGAGCGAGGGTAGGGTGGGAGCGGAGGGCACTTTGAGGAGGGAGTTAAGGGTGGAGAAGAGACGACGGGGGTTGGAGCTGAGAGAATTGGTCAATTGGGTGTAGTAGTCCTGTTTGGCAAGGAAAAGGGAGGAGTGGAAGGAGGATAGCATGAATTTGTATTGAAGGAAGTCTGAATGGGTGCGAGATTCCTCCAGAGACGTTCAGCAGATTGGGCGCAGGAGCGAAGGTGACGGATGCAAGGGGTCAGCCAGGGCTGGGATTAGTACGCTTTGTGGACGGAGGTGGAAGGTGCGAGGGTGTCCAGAGCAGAGGAGAGAGTGGCATTGTAAGCGGAGACAGCCTTGTCGACAGACTCGGAGGACATGATGGAGGAGAGGAGATTAGAAATATTAGAGGATAGGGTGGGAGGGGTCAATAGCCTGGAGATTCCTGGAGGTAGTGGTTAAAGTTGGACGGGGCTGAGGGGGGGGGGGTGAAGAAGTGTGAAGGTGATTAGGTGATGATCGGAGAGAGGAAGAGTTGAAACATGGAAATTGGAGGGAGAGCCGGAAGAAGTGAGGACGAGGTCAAGACAATGGCCGTCTCGGTGAGTAGGGGTGGTGGAGCAAAGCTGGAGGATCATGGTTTAGGGGTTAATTTTTTATGAAATGTAATGAAAGTTATGGGTTCCTAAGAACCTCTTTCGATGGATTAGTGTTTACAATTTTTTTAAACAATTATTTTTGTAGTAAAACATGAAGGTTTTAGTTTGGGCCAGTTCTGGATTTTAAATTTGTTTTTTTCAAATGGGCATCGCTCAGGGGTATGCTTGGGGCGATGCTGAGTATTTCTAGAGTGGATGTCCCTGGTTCTGTAGTGTTTTGGGGAGTAATTTTTGGTAACAACGTGCAGATGTCTGTAAATGTGGAGCAAAACACTGGATAAAAATATGGTATGTGTAGTTTGATGGGACCAAGGATTACAGGACATTTTGGATAAATTTTATAGAACTTTTTGTGATAATTTTGGCAAAAATATGCTTTTCCCATTATGTTCTATGGGCTCAAAATGGAGACTGTGAACTTTTCTGTTAGGTTCCAGTCCTTTCAAAGTTTTGTGTGTTATGGTTTGATTCACTACTGGAGGTCACATTCACCATCACCCTTAGCAACAGCTGCTCTGGCTGTGGTCAGAAGAACTGAAGATTATTAGGACCCAACACGGTCCATGTTTCGGCTGTATCAGCCTTCCTCAGGGGTCTACAACATTATAAACACATAAAAACATATATATAAGAAATGTATTTTAAAAAACCATAAACAACCATATATTTATATAATTCTATAGAATGTTTGTGAAAAACATCACAGATACAATCATAAAGAAAGTACGGCATTTAAGTTGTAATTAAAATTAAAATAAACATAAATATATTAACAAAACAATATAAATTAACAGAGAAAAATAGATCTAATACAAATAAATATTAATTGAATATGTTGCATCAGATAATATTAAATTATTTTATAAGATATCAAGGGAAAAGGAAAGGAAAAAACCTACCAATCAATGGATGTTCTGTAATATATTGATTGATGGAGCATTTACTGATCAATTAGTGAAAATCATATAAAGCCTAAAATATAAATAAACAAAGTATAATTGTGTGTATATATAAAAGTGGGATATATCACACTAAGACACCTTTAGACAAATAAATTATACATATATAGAGATAAAATATATAAATGTCAGGTAACTGACATTAAGGATAATAGTAAAATAAAAAATCTCTCAATTAAAATATATTATATAATCTCTCTAAAAAAATATATAATATCTAACTAGTAGTAAGACTGTAGTTACTAAATACCAAACAAAAATAGAAAACAACGTATCTATTGCATCCTGCATATAAGCCATCAGAGTGGGATACACTTAAACAACGCCGGCGAAGTTGACTTCAGTTACAACCAAACTATATATAATACAAAAGTAAATGTCATAAAACTAATTGGAATATAAAATGTGCCATTCAAAATTCAAAAATTCAAAAGTGTGCGCACAGGAAGTCAATTTGCCTTAGCCAGCAGTATATATAACGCGCTACTAAGAAGGTGCCGACCTCCCATTGAGAAGAAGAGAGAAAATATTTCATATTCTTAAATATACCATTCCGAGTGTGGGGCCTTAAAAAAGAATCCGTCATGGTGACCAAGATTATAGAAAGCTGGAGAATGTGTGCACATAAGTAATAATCTTACCTTGACATACATAAGTACATAAGTACATAAGTAATGCCATACTGGGAAAAGATCAAGGGTCCATCGAGCCCAGCATCTTGTCCACGACAGCGGCCAATCCAGGCCAAGGGCACCTGGCAAGCTTCCCAAATGTACAAACATTCCATACATGTTATTCCTGGAATTTTGGATTTTTCCAAGTCCGTTTAGTAGCGGTTTATGGATTTGTCCTTTAGGAAACCGTCCAACCCCTTTTAAACTCTGCTAAGCTAACCGCCTTCACCACTTCTCCAGCAATGAATTCCAGAGTTTAATTACACATTGGGTGAAGAAACATTTTCTCCGATTTGTTTTAAATTTACTACACTGTAGTTTAATCGCATGCCCCCTAGTCCTAGTATTTTTGGAAAGCGTGAACAGACGCGTCACATTCACCTGTTCCACTCCACTCATTATTTTATATACCTCTATCATGTCTCCCCTCTGCCGTCTCTTCTCCAAGCTGAATAGCCCTAGCCTCCTTAGTCTTTCTTCATAGGGAAGTCGTCCCATCCCCGCTATCATTTTAGTCGCCCTTCGCTGCACCTTTTCCAATTCTACTATATCTTTCTTGAGATGCGGCGACCAGAATTGAACACAATACTCAAGGTGCGGTCGCACCATGGAGCGATACAACGGCATTATAACATCCTCACACCTGTTTTCCATACCTTTCCTAATAATACCCAACATTCTATTCGCTTTCTTAGCCGCAGCAGCACACTGAGCAGAAGGTTTCAGTGTGTTATCGACGACGACACCCAGATCCCTTTCTTGGTCCGTAACTTCTAACATGGAACCTTGCATAACGTAGCTATAATTCGGGTTCTTTTTTCCCACATGCATCACCTTGCACTTGCTCACATTAAACGTCATCTGCCATTTAACCACCCAGTCCCCCAGTCTCGTAAGGTCCTCTTGTAATTTTTCACAATCCTGTCGCGAGTTAACGACTTTGAATAACTTTGTGTCATCAGCAAATTTAATTACCTCGCTAGTTACTCCCATCTCTAAATCATTTATAAATATATTAAAAAGCAGCGGTCCTAGCACAGACCCCTGAGGAACCCCACTAACTACCCTTCTCCATTGTGAATACTGCCCATTTAACCCCACTCTCTGTTTCCTATCCTTCAACCAGTTTTTAATCCATAATAGGACATTTCCTCCTATCCCCTGACCCTCCAATTTCCTCTGTAGCCTTTCATGAGGTACCTTGTCAAACGCCTTTTGAAAATCCAGATACACAATATCAACCGGCTCCCCTTTGTCCACATGTTTGTTTACTCCTTCAAAGAATTGAAGTAAATTGGTCAGGCAAGATTTCCCCACACAAAAGCCGTGCTGACTCGGTCTCAGTAATCCATGTCCTCGGATGTGCTCTGTAATTTTGTTTTTAATAATAGCCTCTACCATTTTCCCCGGCACTGACGTCAGACTCACCGGTCTATAATTTCCCGGATCTCCCCTGGAGCCTTTTAAAAAATGGGCGTTAAATTGGCCACCCTCCAATCTTCCAGTACCACGCTCGATCTTAAGGATAAGTTGCATATCACTAGCAGTAGCTCCGCAAGCTCATTTTTCAGTTCTATCAGTACTCTAGGATGAATACCATCCAGTCCAGGAGAATTGCTACTCTTCAGTTTGCCGAACTGCCCCATTACGTCCTCCAAGTTTACCGTGAAGTCAGTAAGTTTCTCCGACTCGTCCGCTTGAAATACCATTTCCGACACTGGTATCCCACCCAAATCTTCCTCGGTGAAGACCGAAGCAAAGAATTCATTCAGTCTCTCCGCTACGACTTTGTCTTCCTTGATCGCCCCTTTCACCCCTCGGTCATCCAGCGGCCCAACCGATTCTTTTGCTGGCTTCCTGCTTTTAATATACCGAAAAAAATTTTTACTATGTTTTTTTGCCTCTAATGCTATCTTTTTTTCATAATCCCTCTTGGCCTTCTTTATCTGCGCCTTGCATTTGCTTTGACACTCCTTACGCTGCTTCCTTCACCTCACTTTTCAACCAGGCCGGCTGTCTTTTGGAGTTCCGTCTTTCTTTTCTAATTCGCGGAATATGTATGGCCTGGGCCTCCAGGATGGTATTTTTGAACAGCGTCCACACCTGTTGTACAGTTTTTACTCTCTCAGTTGTCCCCCTAAGTTTTTTTTTTTTTACCGTTCTTCTCATTTTATCATAGTCTCCTTTTTTAAAGTTAAACGCTAACGTATTTGACTTTCTGCGTACAGTTACTTCAAGGTCGATATCAAAACTGATCATATTATGGTCACTGTTATCAAGCGGCCCCAGTACCATAACGTCCCTCACCAGATCATGCGCTCCACTAAGGACCAAGTCTAGAATTTTTCCTTCTCTCGTTGTCTCCTGCACCAGTTGCTCCGTAAAGCTGTCCTTGATTTCATCAAGGAATTGTATCTCTGTAGCGTGTCCCGATGTTACATTTACACAGTCTATATTTGGATAATTGAAGTCACCCATTATTATCACATTGCCCATTTTGTTCGCGTCTCTGATTTCTTTTATCATTTCTGTGTCTACCTGCTCATCCTGGCGAGGCGGACGGTAGTACACTCCTATCACCGTTTTTTTCCCTTTTATACATGGAATTTCAACCCACAATGATTCAAAGGTGTGATTTGTGTCCTGCTGAATTTGTAATCTATCTGAGTCAAGGCTCTCATTAATATACAATTCTACCCCTCCACCAGTCTGGTCCACCCTATCACTACGATATACTTTGTACCCCGGTATGACAGTGTCCCACTGGTTATCCTCCTTCCACCAGGTCTCAGTAATGCCTATTATATCCAATTTTTCGTTTAGTGCAATATATTCCAACTCTCCCATCTTATTTCTTAGACTCCTAGCATAGGCGCCCCGTATAAGAGGCTTGGGGAGGCTAAGCCTCCCCAGCCCAATCGTCGACTTCCGCTTGTGGTGCAGCCCACCCTCCCGCCCCGTGTATTTTCATCTTTTATTTCCGTGGCAGCGACGTCAATGAAGAAAAAGACTACAGGCTCGCCGCCAGCTTCTCCCTTCTCTCTGCTCTCGCGGAAACAGGAAATGCATCACGGGACACTGTGTGCAGAGAGAAGGGAGAAGCTGGCGGCGAGCCTGTAGTCTTTTTCTTCATTGACGTCGCTGCCACGGAGCGTATGGAGGTAAGCTCCGCCCCCTTTAGCCTCCCCAAACAGTTGGGCTACCGACCATCTATGACTCCTAGCATTTGCATATAGACATTTCAGAGTATGTTTGTTGTTCTTATTTGCATGATGCTTAGTACCTGACACTATTGATTTGACATCTTTTGTCTGATCTTTAGTTGTATTTAAGGGCACCTGGTCTACCACGGTCTGTTGTGCAACCTCACTATCCAGAAACCCTATCTTCCCTGTTTATGAGGTATCTTTGCAAGATACCTTTTCCCGAACCATGCGCTTTTGAGCGACTGTCGGCCTTCCCCCCATTTCTAGTTTAAAAGCTGCTCTATCTCCTTTTTAAATGCCGATGCCAGCAGCCTGGTCCCACCCTGGTTAAGGTGGAGCCCATCCTTTCTGAATAGGCTCCCCCTTCCCCAGAATGTTGCCCAGTTCCTAACAAATCTAAAACCCTCCTCCCTGCACCATCGTCTCATCCATGCATTGAGACTCTGGAGCTCTGCCTGTCTCTTGGGCCCTGCACGTGGAACAGGTAGCATTTCAGAAAATGCTACCCTAGAGGATCTGGATTTGAGCTTTCTACCTAAGAGCCTAAATTTGGCTTCCAGAACCTCTCTCCCACATTTTCCTATGTCATTGGTACCCACATGTACCAAGACAGCGGACTCCTCCCCAGCACTATCTAAAATCCTATCTAGGTGACGTGTGAGGTCCGCCACCTTCGCACCAGGCAGGCAAGTCACCAGGCGATCCTCACGTCCACCAGCCACCCAGCTATCTATATGCCTAATGATCGAATCACCAACTACAACAGCTGTCCTAACTTTTCCCTCCCGGGCAGCACTTGGAGACATATCCTCGGTGCGAGAGGATAGTACATCCCCTGGTGGGCAGGTCCTGGCTACAGGAGTACTTCCTACTTCACCAGGGTGATGCTCTCCTTCTAGGAGACCTCCCTCCTCCAAGGTAGCACAAGGGCTACTAGACTGGAGGTGGGACTTCTCTACAACATCCCTGTAGGTCTCCTCTATGTACCTCTCTGTCTCCCTCAGCTCCACCAAGTCTGCTACTCTAGCCTCAAGAGAACGGACACGTTCTCTAAGAGCTAGGAGCTCTTTGCATCGGGCGCAAACATATGACATCTCACCAACTGGGAGATAATCATACATGTGACACTCAATGCAAAAGACTGGATAGCACCCCTCTCGCTGCTGGACTGCTGACTCCATCTTAGTGTTTTTGAGTTTTTCAATAATTTAAAACTTGCTACAGTATTAAGGATATTAGCCTAATATAAAAGTGTCTTTTACTTTATATAGTATATTGTATGATTTATTTAGTATTTCCTTCTTAGATGGTGATGAAATGTATTTAAAACTCTATAAGAGCACTCCTTGCTTGTTACCCTAATTACAATAACTGACTATAAATGAAGAGTTGTCCTAGGGGTGGGTGGGTGTTGGGGAGGGTGGGGGGGGGATACTAAATTAGATCCTGCAGTGGCTGTTAGATTCTATCTGTTAATGCTGTGGTACAAAGCTTTTAAAACTAAGTGGAAAAGACTATGGAGATTAGCTGTTTTCTGTTAGCTGTTGAAATTTGCTTTTTAATTTTGCTTAACACTAACCTACAATTCCTCCTTTAAACCCCAATCTTTAAGTTCCCAAAGCACAAAGCAAAGTAGCGTTCACTTACCAGAGAAATGTCCTCTTCTCTCAGAACTTCTCTCAGAAGCGTCTCGTATATCGCACTGCTAACAAATATAAACAAAATGAAAACGGACGCCGAACCTCTATCCAAATTAAATAGCTAAAGGAAGTGACGTACACAATGCTGATCAAATATATTGAAAAACAGACGGATGATCAAGCCACAATGGTTTATTAAAAAAAGAAAATGACAAAAAACAATAGAATAATTAGAAACAAACCGTTAAAAGAATAAGTAAATTGTAGTGAGAATGGATTAACTAGAAAAAAAACGTTAAACAAATAAGTTAAATCACAGAAAACAATAAGAGAATTAGGAACAATAGAAAGTAGAGGTAATAAGAATAGATTAATTAGAAAAGAACCGTTAGACAGGGGAGATGCTGACAGGGAAATATAGGCACACAGAGATGGAAGATAGATGGTGGGTATGGAGAGAGAAGAATGTCAAATGGACAGAGACCCTAGCAAGAAAGTTAAGAGAAGACAGAGAGAAGCAGAAACCAGACCTGGGACCAACATGATTTAAAAAAAAAAGACCAGACAATAAAAGGTAGAAAAAAATAATTTTATTTTCTATTTTGTGATTAGAATATGTTAGATTTGAAATGTACATCCTGCCAGATCTAGTGTTAGACATGGCTGGGGCCCAGAGCAGAAATCTGAGAGGGACCCCAAAGCCCACTACCAGGCTGCACCTTCTTTAGTTCCCGGCAGGCTTGGGGCTCTCTCTGGCCTGGGAGCCAAGGGCAGCTGCGCTAGTTGCCCTCCTCTAACACCATCCCTGGCATGTGCCATCTTACTTTTTTGTACAGTATAGGAGGACAGGCATCTCTATTTCTCTGGTGTTGTACTACATGAAAGGTCTGGCTTCTTGGGATTTCGGTTTAATTTGTTTATATTTGTGGTCACCTATTCTGTATTTGGCATTTGTGTTCTGTGTGAGTGACCAAGGTATTTTGTTAGTATGAATTTTCTATGTAGCATTCTGTAGTAATCTGGCATTTTGGCTTCTTCCGTTTTTCCAATAGATGTATTGATATTTTAGATAGATTTGATCTAGGTTCTAAGTGACTTGTATTACTTTCCACTATGTTTGTTATTGAGATTACACTAGAGACAAATATTTATTTGTATGGTGAGTTTTATGGGAAAATGTCTTAGCTCTGCTCTGTATCCAGGGCCTTTGTGGATGCAGAATGTATTTGGCTTCAATACAATATAAGACAGAGCTTCCCAAACTGTGGGCCAGGACACCAAATGGGGTCATGATCCTGAGTAGGTTATCCATAGGTACATAATTATTTTGCACCTCGGGGGGGGTTCACACAATTTATTTGGCCACTACTATGGGTTCATGGCCAAAAAAAGGAAATTAACAAGCCTGATATAGGGGAACATATGTGTGTTGGGGGACCATGGCTCAATGCGGACTGAAGAGTGCAGTCTCTTGGACTTCCCCTATCCTCAGGGTGGCCTGCACTGCTACCCTCATTGAAATTATTAGGAATGGGGTAAGGGTGGAGCATGGGGTGAGGCAGGGCATGGGTGCATCAGGTGGTGGGTTTTTCTCTTTCAAAAAGTTTGCAACTTTAATGCCTACCCAAAAATTGCCTTCTGGCTACGCCACTGAGGCCATCAGGGCATTTTGATTGTGACTGGGGAGGGCCACTCGACCACCAGAGCATTTTTTTTAGACTGAGGTGAGAGGGTAGGGGGGCTGAGGGGCTATTCAACCACCAGTGCATTTTATTTTAGACTAAGGGGAGGGGAGGGAGCCTGGGGGACCATTCGACCACCAGGGCATATTTTTTATTTGGGAAAAGGGGATCAGGTTGTGAGTGGTCACTATTCTCAATGGAGAAGGGTAGTTAGTGGGGTTCCCCAGGGGTCTGTGCGCGGACCGCTGCTTTTTAACATATTTATAAATGATTTAGAGATGGGAGTAACTAGTGATGTAATTAAATTTGCTGATGACACAAAGTTATTCAAAGTCGTTAAATCGCGGGAGGATTGTGAAAAATTACAAGAGGACCTTACGAGACTGGGAGACTGGGCGTCTAAATGGCAGATGACGTTTAATGTGAGCAAGTGCAAAGTGATGCATGTGGGAAAGAGGAACCCGAATTATAGCTACGTCATGCAAGGTTCCACGTTAGGAGTCACGGACCAAGAAAGGGATCTAGGTGTTGTCGTTGATGATACGTTGAAACCTTTTGCTCAGTGTACTGCTGCAGCTAAGAAAACAATTAGGATGTTAGGTATTATTAGGAAAGTAATAGAAAACTAAAATGAGGATGTTATAATGCCTTTGTATCGCTCCATGGTGTGACCACACCTCAAGTATTGTGTTCAATTCTGGTCACCAGCATCTCACAAAAGATATAGTGGAATTAGAAAAGGTGCAGAGAAGGGCGATTGAAAATGATAAAGGGGATGGGACGACTTCCTATGAGGAAAGGCTAAAGCGGCTAGGGCTCTTCAGCTTGGAGAAAAGGCGGCTGAGGGGAGATATGATAGAGGTCTATAAAATAATGAGTGGAGTTGAACGAGTAGATGTGAAGCATCTGTTTACGCGTTCCAAAAATACTAGGACTAGGGGGCATGTGATGAAGCTACAATGTAGTAAATTTAAAATGAATCAGAGAAAATTTTTCTTCACTCAATTGTAATTAAACTCTGGAATTCGTTGCCAGAGAATGTGGTAAAGGCGGTTAGCTTAGCGGAGTTTTAAAAAGATTTAGATGGCTTCCTAAAGGAAAAGTCCATAGATCGTAATTGAATGGACTTGGGGAAAATCCACTATTTCTTGGATAAGCAGTATAAAATGTTTTGTACTTTTTGGGATCTTGCCAGGTATATTGTGACCTGGATTGGCCACTGTTGGAAACAGGATGCTGGGCTTGATAGACCTTTGGTCTTTCCCAGTATGGCAATACTTATGTACTTATGGGAGGGGGCAGTCATGTAGGGGTGGGGTGGGTGGCATTAGACACCAGGGATATATTTAGGGGGGAGGGGCTGGAAGAAGTGTTGGGTTGTGTGCAAGAAAATGATGCATGCCATGGCATATTTGGTTTTTTTTTTTTTAATGTCAAGCCTTCTGTCAGTGACTGAACCAATCATCACTCAGGCACTGACAGGAAAGTTGACATTTTGCACTAAGCCACAGATTACTGCCATGTTTTTAACATGGCAGTAATTTGCATGCTCATTAGTTTGACCATGCCACAGTAATTATTTGGCCCTGATTTCATGGTAGAGTGGGACTCTTACCATGAACTTTTGAGCGTCGCAATCAGTGGATCATAGTAGCAGCACTAATCATAATAGCAACAGCATTGAGGACAAGGACATAGTGCTACAGACCATGGCAACAACACTGAGGATTCTGCTAACCTCACCATTGCTAAATTCCTCATGCTGTTACGTCACCTTTTTGTATTATTTATTGATGTTTTCATGTCATTTTTAGAATGGCAGCACATCCCTACTGGTTTTACCTGCTGTATTGCATACTAAGATTTGTAGTTTCTACTTAAGAAAAGCAGGGACTAGAAGCAAAAGTGATTCAGAAATGGAACCCTGGCTAATGGGAAGATTTTGCATATCTGGAGAGTTCACCAGCCTGAACTGTGACTTGGCAATAGTCTTACAGCAATAAGACATTAAGCAACTCACGGCTTGACAGGTTTTAAGAGTGGCTGTGCACATAAGCAAGAGGAGAGATCCAGGAAGGAAGAGGGAGGGCACAAAATTGCATAAAAAAGAATGCACAATAAAGCCACAACTAGCAAATTAAATCTATATGAACTCATCAGCACTGCAGCTGTACGCCATGGATACTGTTTGCTGTGATGACAAGAAGGTAAGGGTTAGAGCAGACATACAGCATTTATTTCCATCAGTAAGCAGGGTGCACTGGTATAGGATTTCAAGTTAGGTCATATTTCCCAATGAAAAGGAGGTGTACGGGGTGTTTTGATGTTTCTATACATGATCTGGATGAAGAAAATAAACACATTTTTCCTCAGTCTAAGTTTTGAAGTTTCAAGTGAGAGGAGTAGCCTAATGGTTAGTGCAATAGGTTGACAGCTTGGGGAACTGGGTTCATTTCCCACTGAAGCTCTTAGTGACTCTGGGTGAGTCACTAAACTGTTATTGACCAAGTTACAAAAACTTAAATTGTGAGCCCACTAGGAACAGAGAAAGTACCTTAGAGGCTGACCAAAACCAGTATTCTTAGTTTCAACAAAAATAATTGATAGCACATTGCCCCTCCAGTGCATACCGCTCGTCTCAGGAACATTCGCTACAGGTTCCACCACTTTGTTCTGTCTGTCTTCTGTGCACTCTCACATCTTTACCATGATAGGCCCCCTTCTCTGGAATGATGCCCCTCTAGCACTCTGGTTGGAGACCTCTTTGACCACTTTTAAGGCTCAACTTAAGACCTACTTATTTTCTATGGCCTTTGACCCGGGCCATACTTTGTTGCCTGCTGGCTCAGTTGTGGCCTTGTGATGGAGTCTCTCTCTGCTTTGCTTGCTGGAAACTCTTCTGTATTTCTTTTCTGTATGTGCTTCCTTTCCTTTCTTCCTTGTAGTTCTTTTCACATTATTGATTTTTTATTTAACAATTTATGTAAACTGCATTGATAGACATTTCTCCTATGTGGTATGTCAAGACTAATAATAAACTTGAAACTGAACCAGCAACCGAAATTTGCAGTTTGGGTTCGGCTGAAACTGAATCAAACTGAACCGAGTCTCCTCTTCTCATGATCATTCTCAGTGATCCCCGCCCCCCTTACAATCACTCTCACTATCCTCCTTGTTCCCTCCCACCACTTACCACCCATAGGCCCTCCCCTGGCCTACCTTTAAACCTCCTAGTGGTCTACTGGGTCTTCAAGGCAAAAGCAATCCCCAGTTGTTCTTGCCCCGCCGGTTCCACAGCCATAATGGCTATCAAGTCTGCTGCAGGCGGTCTCGGCAGCCATTTTGAGCATGCCTGTAACTGTTGCTGCTATTCCTCTCCAACCAGAAGCCAGCATCTCTTGTTCTTGTTCCTTTCCCCCACTCGTGCAGTTCATTTTCTCCCCTTCTCTCTCAATCCGCCCCCTCCCCAATCCCCCCTGTCTACCTAAAGTTTCTCTCTATTCTTTTTGTTAAAGTGAATATTGCTGGTGGCTGTAGCAATTGACATATGCTGCCTTTCCTCTGACCCATCCTGCCCACTCTGATGCAACTTCCAGTGCTGCAGGAGCAGAACAGTTTAGAAGGAAAGCTCCAGAGCAGGCCATAGGCAGCTTATGCCACCACTGCCAGGGATGTCCAGAAAATGTTTACACAAGCTGCAGCTTTAAGATAGATGATTGGGGGGGGGGGGGATTGAGAGAGAGGAGGGAATATTGAACAGCAAATGGGTAGGGAGACAGGAGGGGGAATTTGGAGAGATGCTGGATGTGCATGGAGGGAGTGGGAAGGAGATATGCCACACCACGCATCGGGAGAGGGAAAAGAGATGCTGGGCTGCACAAGGTGGGGGGAGTAGGGAGTGTGAGAGAGATGCTGGACTGCCCAAGGGAGAGGGCGGAAGAGAGAAAGAGATGCTGGATCACACACAGGGGGAGGAATAGAGAAAGAGAGAAAATGAGGGAGGGAGGGATGATAGATTGTGCATGGGGGGGGGGATGCTGAACTGTGCACAGGGGAGGATGAATGGAGAGAGAGATGCCAGACCACCCACAGTGGAAAGTAGGGAGAGACAAGATGTTGGACCATGCATGGGGGGGGGGGGGGGGGGGAGAAGCCGGACTGCACATGGGGAGGGAGAGATGCTCTACCACACAACAGGAGGGAGAAGGAGAGATGTTACATCCAGGGGGGGGGGGAGAGAGATAATATAGTCAGGGGAAGAGAGGGTAGAGAGAGGGAAAGATATTGGACCCAAGGATGGAGAGGAAAAGAAAGGGAGAAATGTTGGACCTGGCGGTGGGGAGAGGCAGTGGTTGGAAAAATAAAAGTCCAGACAACAAAATGTTAAAAACCTTTTTTATTTTGAATTTATTTACTGCAATATGTTCGTTTCAGACATGTACATTGCTGATGTTTTTGTATTTTGTACAGTACAAAAATGTTTTTCTGTTTTTATTTGTCCAGTGTTGCAGTATATACTGAGTTTGACTTCTTGGGGCACCCAGTTCAGTTTTTGCTTTCATATTTCTAATTTGTGATCCCCTTGTTTCTGTGTTTGGTGAGGGTCTGTGTTTTGCATGTTAGAAAGGTTCTGTATTTCTGTGTAGAGATCTGTAGCAATCCGAGTTCTGTTTTACCTATAGTAGGTGTGTTGGTGTTTTAGGGCCCAGTGTAACATTTGTAGTGCTGCATGTTCATAGGTAGGGCTCTTGCTATTTGAATTGTAGGATTAGTACTACTGTTCTATGACTTGTTTGCTATGTGTATGTTGAGTTAGGAATGGATTTTTTTCATGTTTTGTATTATTTCATAATGTGCCTGGTAGTGGAGAATAAGAATAGTTTGTTGCAGAGCACAGGAGCCAGCTCTGTGGGTACTGTGGGTGTTTGAGCACTCACAATATTGAGCAAAGAGGCAGAGTAAATTATATGATAAATGTTTCAGGTGTTGGAAGTTAGGGCACCACAAGAGAGAATGTGGATCTGTACATGATGTATGAAGGAAGGTTCAGATCTTCCAACTACAAGAAACAGTGAGGACTCACAGGAGAGAAAGCAGCTTGGAACTATGTATGTTACTAGTTTTCAGCCACCCCTACCACATACAGATTTATTTTATTTATGTTACATTTGTAACCCGCACTTTCCCACTCATGGCAGGCCCAATGCGGCTTACATGGGGCAATGGAGGGTTAAGTGACTTGCCCAGAGTCACAAGGAGCTGCCTGTGCCTGAAGTGCAGGTTCCCCTGTGCAAGAGGGATTAGTGGGTCTTAAGACAGTTGTCCTCATTCATTTGGAAGGTGTGACTATCCAAGCTCTGTTTGACAGTGGGTCACAAGTATCCCTTGTGTACCAGAGTTTCTATACTGCTAAATTATCATATATAACCCTACAGCCTTTGCAGGGCCTAGAAGTGAGTGGCTTAGGTATTTATAGCTGCCACTATGAGGGTTATATAGTGGTGGCTATAGAATTTCCCAGGTAATTTATCGGGCAAGACCAGAAACTAGAGGCTCTGATGTTAGTGTGTTCAGATTCTCAGCCTGGGTCCCAGATGCCAGTACTACTAGGTACAAACTCACATATGTTTGGTAAGCTAGTGCAGCCATACCAAAGGAACAGTGGCATAGTTAAGATTGAATGGGCCCCAGGCAGAAAAATTGAGATGGATCCCCCCCCCCCCATAACATCATTTCTCCCAAGGTAGTGAGGACCCAGTGGGGGGGGGGGGGGGGGGCAGGAGAATGTACATTTCCCAAAGCTGAGATATTACAGTTAATAAATTCAGAAAAAAATCTTTTTTTCTACTTTTGTTGTCTGAGCATTGCTTTGATCCTCGTGTCTCTCTTCTGCTTTTCTCTGTTTTTCTTAACTCTCTCCAGGACCTCCTGTCCTTTTGGAATTTCTTTTCTGTCCACCATTCATCTTTCTTATGTGTCTCTATCCATCATGTCCATTGTCCCTGTCCCTCTGCTCCTTCTAGAGCCAGCATTTTTTTGGTATCCCATCCCTCCTCATTGCCAACTTCTCTCATCTCTCTTCCATTCTTCCTGCACCCCCCTGAACCCCCACCCACCTTCTATAGTCTGGCATTTCTCTCTCTCTCTTCCTCCGTTGGGCCAGCATCTCACCCGCAGTCCAGTCTCTGTCTCTCTCTCTTTTCCCTTAGGCTTCCCTCAGAACAGTACCTGCTCCCTCTCTTCCTCCTTCCTTTATACTCCAGGTCTCTCTCTTTCCCTTCTCTTTACTCCCCCACCACGAGTTCCAGCATCTCTTTCCCTCTCTTCTCCTTTGCTCCCAGTTTCTCTTGCTTTTTCTATTCCCTCTGCTCTCTCTTCCCCATGCTTTGATCCTGCATCTGTCTACCCTCCCCTCCCCGGGTCCAGCATCTATCATTTATCATTTATTATTTTACTATACCATAACTTATTGTGAAGCAAATCAGAACAGGTCTGGGATCTCTACCTGCATCCCCTCTACCTGTCCTCTAAACGCTGTGGCGGGTTGCAGCAGAAGCAGTGATGAAACCTGCTATCTGTCCAGTGGGACCTTTCCTCTGCTGCATCCCACCCACAAGAAGTTGCATCAGAGGTAGGACACAGCAGATGAAAGGCCCTGCTGTACAGAGGGCAGCTTTCAGTGCTGCCTTTCCCGTGAGCCACTTTAGATTTTGGAGGACTGGCAGGGGGTGCAAATAGACAGATCCCAGACCTGCATGGGAGGGAGGGAGGGTGGAGAGATAGCCAAACCCCGGGTGTGGTGGGAGGAGGAGGGAGGGGCAACAGGGGAGAAAGGAGGTGCAATTTCAGGTGGCCCCTACCATCGGGTGACCCTGGGCATTTTGCCAGGCTTGCTTAATGGTTGCTACCAGTGGGCCTGGGTGGGCCGAGGCCCATCCACTTAGGGCTCAGGCCCACCCAACAGCAGCACATATTTAATGCTATAGCTAGTGGGGATCCCAAGCTCCGCCAGCTGAAGACCTCCCCCTGATGGTGCTGAAAACACTTCACACTCCACTTCAGCAGTCTAAGCTTCCTAAGCTGCTGATACTGGCCTCATCGCATTGGGGGGGGGGGGGGGGGGGGGGGGGGGGGGGAGAACACTTGGTGCCCACCCACGTCTTGACTAGGCCCACCCAAAATCTGCTGTCTGGCTACGCCCCTGGTTGCTACGCCCCTGCAAAGGACAATAGAAAGCCACAATTGGCACTCCTCTTTAGATGTTATATTGTTACAGGTTTATTACACAGGGAGGAGACCAGGTGAAGGAAATAAAGCAAAGAATTAAGTAACCCTAGAATACTCCCCAGGAGGTATAAATGAGTTAAGTGGCCATTTGACTGTTGATGCCACTCTCATTAACAAATCAGTAATTAATGAGGCTCCTGCAGATGATCAATTGCCAGCAGGATTTCAAGTGCATAATAGTATACTCTCATTGGATGGAGAAAGAACCCAGAGAGTATTTGTAAGGGTACAAAATGAACAGGGTAGACACAGTACAAAAAGTTGCGCCAAAGAGAAGGCCTGCACAGGAGATTGACCCTAATGTTTTTCAATTTGTGGGCTCCCCAAATTCCCCTAAAGTGAAAGGCCCATTTACAGCAAAAGCTGGCTCAGCAAGCCAGTATATTTTCATTGTCTGAATGGGATGTAGGGTGTGCTAAAGGCATAGAGCATCACATATATCTAACAGATAATGCATATTTTACAGAAAGGTCACAGAGAATAGCTCCAGGTGACCTAGCTGATGTAAGAAGGCTCTTGTCCCAGGGGTATAGATACCATTAAGTGAGCTTGGCAAAATGTCCAGGGCCACCAGTGCTTTTTTGTGCCGGTACGCGCCGGTACGGCGTACTGGCACCTTTTTCCTGAGGTCCCTCACTTGCCCGCTCCCTTCCGTTCCTGCTCCCGCACTCCACAATTTTCATTACCCGAAGTCGCGATTCTCCTCTCTCCCCTGCCCTCCTCTCCATGTCCAGCAACTCTCTCTCCCCTCCCCTCCATGTCCAGCATGTTGTCTCTCTCCCCTGCTCTCCCCTCTCCAAGTCGCGGCGAACCGGAAGTGAAGGCAGCAGTGCTCTCTGAGGCAGGCACGCAGGCAGGTTCATCTCCTCTCGCATTGCTTCCCTCTCAGCGCTTCCTGCCTTCGAGGGCGGGACGCACTGAGAGGGAAGCGACGCGAGAGGAGACGAACCTGCCTGCATCAGTGAGCACTGCTGCATTCACTGTCGGTTCACCGTGACTTGGATGAGAGGGGAGGGCAGGGGAGAGAGGAGACATGCTGGACATGGAGGGCAGGGGAGGGGAGAGAGAATTGCTGGACATGGAGGGGAGGGCAGGGGAGCGAGGAGAATTGCTGGACATGGAGGGGAGGGCAGGGAAGAAAGAATTGCTGGACATGGGCAGGGGCGAGAGGAGAATCGCTGGGCATGGATGAGAGGGGAGGGCAGGGAAGAGAGAATTGCTAGATATGGACAGGGAAGGGCAGGGGAGAGAGGAGAATCGCTGGGCATGGATGAGAGGGAAGGGAAGGGGAGAGAGGAGACATGCTGGACATGGAGGGCAGGAGAGGGGAGAGAGAATTGCTGGATATGGAGGGGAGGGCAGGGGAGAGAGGAGACATGCTGGACATGGACAGGGGAGGGCAGGGGAGAGAGGAGAATTGCTGGGCATGGATGAGGGGAGGGCAGGGGAGAGGAGACATGCTGGACATGGAGGGGGAAGGGCAGGGGAGAGAGAATTGCTGGACATGGAAGGGCAGGGGAGAGAGGAGAATCACTGGGCATGGATGAGAGGGGAGGGCAGGGGAGAGAGGAGACATGCTGGACATGGAGGGGAGGGGAGAGGAGGGCAGGGAAGAAAGAATTGCTGGACATGGGCAGGGGCGAGAGGAGAATCGCTGGGCATGGATGAGAGGGGAGGGCAGGGAAGAGAGAATTGCTGGATATGGACAGGGAAGGGCAGGGGAGAGAGGAGAATTGCTGGGCATGGATGAGAGGGGAGGGCAGGGGAGAGAGGAGACATGCTGGACATGGAGGGGGGGAGAGGAGGGCAGGGAAGAAAGAATTGCTGGACATGGGCAGGGGCGAGAGGAGAATCGCTGGGCACGGATGAGAGGGGAGGGAAGGGAAGAGAGAATTGCTGGATATGGACAGGGGAGGGCAGGGGAGAGAGGATAATCACTGGACATGGATGGGATAGGAGGGCAGGGGCAGGGGAGAGGAGAATCACTGGACATGGAGGGGAGGGCAGGGGAGAGGAGAATCGCTGGACATGGATGGCAGGGGAGGACGGGGCAGAGGAGAATCACTGCACATGGATGAGAGGGGAGGGCAGGGGAGAGAGAAGACATGCTGGACATGGATGTGAGGGTAAGTCAGCGATGAGAGATTCGCTGAACATGGATGGAAGGAGAGGGCAGGAGAGAGAGGAGAATCATTGGACATGGATGAGAGGGGAGCCGTATCTGGAGGCCGTATCTTGTTAAGGATGTAAAAAGAATTGAAGCGGTGCAAAGAAAAGCTACGAGAATGGTATGGGATTTGTGTTACAAGACGTATGAGGAGAGACTTGCTGAGCTAAACATGTATACTCTGGAGGAAAGGAGAAACAGGGGTGATATGATACAGACGTTCAAATATTTGAAAGGTATTAATCCGCAAACGAACCTTTTCCGGAGATGGGAAGATGGTAGAACGAGAGGACATGAAATGAGATTGAAGGGGGGCAGACTCAAGAAAAATGTCAGGAAGTATTTTTTCACGGAGAGAGTGGTGGATGCTTGGAATGCCCTCCCGCGGGAGGTGGTGGAAATGAAAACAGTAACGGAATTCAAACATGCGTGGGATAAGCATAAAGGAATCCTGTGCCGAAGGAATGGATCCTCAGGAGCTTAGTCAAGATCGGGAGGCGGGGCTGGTGGTAGGGAGGCGGGGATAGTGCTGGGAAGACTTATACGGTCTGTGCCAGAGCCGGTGGTGGGAAGCGGGAGTGGTGGTTGGGAGGCAGGGCTAGTGCTTGGCAGACTTGTACGGTCTGTGCCAGAGCCGGTGGTTGGGAGGCAGGGCTGGTGGTTGGGAGGCGGGGCTGGTGGTTGGGAGGCGGGGATAGTGCTGGGCAGACTTATATGGTCTGTGCCCTGAAGAGCACAGGTACAAATCAAAGTAGGGTATACACAAAAAGTAGCACATATGAGTTATCTTGTTGGGCAGACTGGATGGACCGTGCAGGTCTTTTTCTGCCGTCATCTACTATGTTACTATGTAATAACCGAAGTGAGGCTTACCGGCCTGTAGTTTCCAGCTTCTTCCCTATCACCACTTTTGTGAAGAGGGACCACATCCGCCATTCTCCAATCCCTCGGAACCTCTCACGTCTGCAAGGATATATTAGACAAATCTTTAAGAGGACCCGCCAGAACCTCTCTGAGCTCCCTCAATATCCTAGGATGGATCCCATCCGGTCCCGTGGCTTTGTCCACCTTTAGCTTTTCAAGTTGTTCATACACACTCTCTTCCGTGAACGGTACTCTATCCACTTTAATCTCATTTGTACTTTTTCCAGTCCATCGCGGTCCTTCTCCAGGATTTTCTTCTGTGAAAACTGAACAGAAGTATCTATTTAGCAAATTTGCTTTTTCTTCATCATTATCCACATAGCAGTTTGCAGTATCTTTTAGTCTCACAATTCCCTTTTTAGTCATTCTCCTTTCACTAATATACCTCGTGTTCCTTTTCTTTTTTTGTATTTCTGGAACGCCAACTCTTTAGCCTTTATTTTCTCAGCCACTTGCTTGGAGAACCATATCGGTTTCCTTTATCTCTTGCTTTTATTTACTTTCCTTACATAAAGGTTCGTGGCCCTATTTATAGCTTCTTTCAGCCTGGACCACTGTCCTACCACTTCTTGTATTTCCTCCCATCCCATCAGCTCCTTCCTCAGGTATTCCCCCATTTTACTAAAGTCAGCATGCTTGAAATCCAGGACTGAGTTTTGAGTGGCAACCCTCGTCTTCAGCCGTCATATCAAACCAAACCGTTTGATGGTCACTGCTGCCCAGGTGGGCACCCACTCGGACATTTGACACATTATCCCCATTTGTGAGTACCAGATCTAGCGTCGCTCCCTCCCTCGTGGGTTCCGTCACCATTTGTCTGAGCAAAGCACTTTGAAAAGCATCCACGATCTCTCTACTTCTTTCCAATTCTGCAGACGGAACCTTCCAATCTACATCCGGCAGATTGAAATCTCCCAACAACAGCACCTCTCTTTTCTTCCCCAACTTTTGAATATCAGCGATCAGATCTTTATCTAGTTCCTCCAATTGTGTCGGGGGGTCTGTAGACAACACCCACGTGGACAGAGGTTCTATCCTCTCTTTTTAAGGTGATCCATATCGCTTCTTCCTTTCCCCAGTTCCCTGTCATTTCAGTCGCTGTGATATCATTTCTCACATACAGAGCTACTCCTCCACCTTTACGCCCCTCTCTATCCTTCCTAAAAAGATTATAGCCTGGTATGTTTGCATCCCATTCATAGGAACCATTGAGCCATGTCTCTGTGATTGCAACTATGTCCAAGTCTGCCTCCAACATCAGGGCATGAAGGTCATGAACTTTATTGCTTAGACTGCGAACATTTGTGGTCATCGCTTTCCATCTACACTTCCTAGTATGTGTTTCGGTTTTAGTGATTTGGGGGTGTCTTTTCTCTTTGGGTACCTTCATATCTTTTTGTTCCACCTTCCTTGCTTTTTCTTTCGCCTCAGTTTTATTTTCAGGAACAGTGCTGTAGTGGAGCAAAAGAATTCTGTAGGGGCAACACTTATGACATCTGCCCCTCAACAATTTATAACAGACCTAACTAATCATTTGAACTATATGTTACAAAATGGTCTTTTCCCGAAGGAGAAAGGAAACATTCTACTCACCCCTATACCTAAAGACGCAAAGAAAAGTGCTAATGAACTAACCAACTACAGGCCAGTAGCATCCATTCCCTTAATAACCAAACTAACGGAAGGAATGGTGACCAAACAACTCACAAACTATTTAAAGAAATTCTCAATACTACACAACTCCCAGTCAGGATTTCAGTCTAACCACAGTACTGAAACAGTACTAGTCACTCTTATGACTAAATTCAAACAATTGATTGCAACTGGCAAGAATATACTACTCCTACAATTGGACATGTCCAGCACCTTCGACATGGTTGATCATGGAATACTACTACATATCCTAGAGTACTTCGGAATTGGAGGCAGCATTCTCAATTGGTTCAAGGGGTTCATAACCACACGATCATACCAAGTGACATCTAATTCGACTACATCAGCCACATGGATACCTGAATGCGGAGTTCCACAGGGATCCCCCCTCTCATCGACCTTATTCAACTTAATGATGATACCCTTGGCCAAACTACTATCAAACCAAAACCTCAACCCATACATATACGCAGACAACGTAACGATCTACATCCCATTTAAACAAGATTTAAAGGAAATTTCCAATGACATCAACCAGAGTCTACATATCATGCATTCATGGGCGGATGCATTTCAGTTGAAACTCAATGCAGAAAAAACCCAATGCCTAATACTCACCTCTCAACATAACACGAACAAATTCACCACCATTAACACACCAAAACTGAATCTTCCAATTTCGGACACCCTAAAAATTCTTGGAGTTACCATTGATCGACACCTAACATTTGAGAATCACGCGAAAAACACAACCAAGAAGATGTTCCACTCAATGTGGAAATTAAAAAGAGTAAGACCTAAAGAAGTTTCTTGAACTAAGACAAGATGTGATATTATTGCAGGCCAAGGTTCAATTGCGCTTCCCGTGCAAATGTGTTGTAATATATGGGGACAAGAAATTTATTTTCTATGAGGTTGATCAACTTTCTGATTTTGTAAAGACCAGGAGGCAATCTGGGCATTCCTCATAGTTTAAAGGGATTGTATAAATAAGAAGCCTAAATTTTTGTTTTGCTAATTTTGTTAACTTCCAACTCCTCTTGGGTTATTCTTTAGGACATCTTGGGTCTCAATAAGTGGACTAACTCAGAGCTTTGAGTCAGCTGATGTATGTATTTGAAAATGATTTTTTGAAACTAAGTGTATCATATGCCCTGTAATATTTCCTCAAAGATATTTATCTTTGTAAACCATATGTTTAAAATGAATAAATAAATAAATAAATAAAAGAGTAAGACCTTTCTTCCCAAGGACCGTCTTCCGTAATCTGGTACAATCAATGGTACTCAGCCATCTAGACTATTGCAACGCACTCTATGCTGGCTGCAAAGAGCAAATAATCAAGAAACTTCAGACAGCCCAGAACACTGCAGCTAGACTCATATTCAGTAAAACAAAATATGAAAGTGCTAAACCCCTACGATGAAAAGCTACACTGGCTCCCACTTAAAGAACGCATCACGTTCAAAATATTTACCCTAGCTCACAAAATCATCCGCGGAAATGCCCCAGCCTACATGTCAGACCTGATAGACTTACCACCCAGGAACGCTAAAAAATCATCCCGCACATTCCTTAATCTTCACTTCCCTAACTACAAAGGTCTAAAATACAAACTAACGCATGTGTCAACCTTTTCCTACTTGAGCACACAATTCTGGAACGCACTGCCGCGCAACTTAAAAACGATCTATGAATTAACTAACTTCCGCAAACTACTGAAGACCCATCTCTTTGACAAGGCATACCACAAAGATCAACAAATGTGAACTCCTACACATATATCCAGTATTGCCTTATGATATTTGCTTGTTATATTACTATCATGCTTTATTATTATCATGTTACCCAAGATCCTTTTGCAATACTAAATGTCTATTTTCTCATATATTTCCACTATTCATGATGTAATGTAAGCCACATTGAGCCTGCAAAGAGGTGGGAAAATGTGGGATACAAATGCAATAAATAAATGGAGATGAGGGAAAGGGAAAAGAGGAGAAAAACTGCACATGGATGGAGAAAATAGGCAAAAGCTGGATCCAAATTATACATCCTCCAGTCAATTCCACAGAGGAGGACCCAGCTTTTACTTATGGATGTAGGGCAAGAAATGAAGAAGACAGGAGGAAAGTAAAGAAATAAATGGAAAGGAAGCCCTGGAAACGGAGAAGAGAACAGATAAAGAGCAGCAGAACCAGAGACTGGGACCAATATGGACAGAAAAACAAAGTCACCAGACAACAAAGGTAGAAAAAATCATTTTATTTTCATTTTAGTCCAATTTGAGAATTTACATCTGCTGTCTTATTTTGCACTGGGTATACTGGAGCTGTAACAGCTTACAGAAATTATTTATAATGAAAAAAAAATCATGTTATTTTTTTCTCCTATACTAGTATAATATTTTCAAGGATGTCTGTTTATTTGCGACATGGCTGGTATAAGGGGTGTGGCTAATGTGGGTGTGGCTATAAAAGGGATGGAGCCATATGTGGTGACCCCGCCCATAATGAGTACCGGCACCTTTTTTTCTACAAAATATGCACTGAGGGCCACCCGATGGTAGGGACCACTTGCAGCTGAACTCTCCCTTCCTTTCCTCTCCCTGGGCCAAGGTCCAGCATCTCTCCAGCTCCTCACCCACCCACCAAGTCCCCAAATTCTACAATGGGTCGCAGGAGAGATAGTGTTGAATGTGACTCTCTCTGGTCGATGAAGCCTTTCCTTGCCTAAATCCTGTCCACAGGAAGTTGCATCAGAAAGGCAGGATGCAGCCAAGGAAAGGCTCTGCCAGCCAGAGTGAGGCAGCTTTCAGTTCTCTCTCTGCCTTGACCCACTGCGGCGTTTGGAGGGCAAGTTAGGAACTGGAGAGATGGAGAGAGAAACACGGTAGACCAAGGAAGGATGGGAAGAGAGATACCCTAGACTATGGAGAATGAGAGGGAGAGACACCCTAGATCAAAGAAGGAGAGAGAGAGAGACACTGTGGACTAAGCAGAGAGAGAAGGAGGGAAAGAGAGACACCCTGGACCAAGGAGAGGAGGAGAGAGAGATACACCCTGAATAAGAGAGAGACACCCTGGACCAAGTAGAGGAGAGAACCTACACCAAGGAGAGAGGGGAGAGAGAGACACACACACATACCCTGGACGAAGGAGAAAGGGAGAGAGAGAGAGAGAGAGAAGGAGAGACACCCTGGACCAAGGAGGGAGGGAGGGAGAGAAAGAAGAGATGCTGGACCATGGGGGGGGGGTGGAGGAAGGGAATGTGGACATGGGGAGGAACAGGGAGACAGAAAAGAGATGCTGGGCATGGAGGGAGCATAGAGACAGACACAGAGAGGCGATACTGGAAACAAAGGAAGGAATAGCAACATAGAGAGAGATGCTGAACAGAGTAAGATGGGATAGGAACAGGGACACAGAGGGAAGATGCTGGATAGGATGGATAGGGACACAGAGGAAAGATGGATAATGGACATAGAGAGAGAAAAAATTTCATAAGCAGATGATCACCCGCATTAAATCCCAGTCGGGACAAGTACTTGTTAAGGAGTTGGAGATCCAGGGAGTGTTCATAGACTTTTATAGATCTTTGTATGATTCTGGTCACTGTGATGTAACACAGCGTGAAGCATTCTTTCATTGGCTTCAGCTCCCAGTCTTGACCCCAGAACAATTGGCGAGCCTTAATGCACCTATTCAAGGCACTGAAATACAGGATGCTCTTAAGAAGCTCAAACTGGCAAAGGCACCCGGGCCTCATGGTCTGGATCCTGAATACTACAAACTTTTAGGAGATGATTGGCCTTTTCAGTGATCTTTGTCACGCTTTGAGGGGCATAATCCAAAGGGACGCCCAAGTTTTCCTGAGGACGTCCTCGCAGGACGTCCCAGCGAAGGGGCGGGGAAACCTGTATTATCGAAACAAGATGGGCGTCCATCTTTCGTTTCGATAATACAGTCGGGGATGCCCATATCTTGAAATATCTCAACACTGAGAAAACCCATTGCCATATACTCTCCTCTTTCCATAACAAGTACAAACCGCCCACCTTAATCACTCCTGAGCTTGCCTTGCCAATCTCTGAGACTCTAAAAATCCTAGGAGTAATAGTAGATAGAAACTTAGCACTGGAGTAACAAACAAATTTTACCACCAAGAAAGCATTCTTCGCTCTTTGGAAACTGAAATGTATAAAGCCTTATTTCCCTAGAGATGTATTTCACAATCTGGTTCAAACACTAGTATTAAGCCACCTTGATTATTGCAATGGAATCTATGCAGGGTGCAAAGAAATGCTTCAAAGAAAATTACAAACTGCTCAGAATACTGCTGCATGGCTGATCTATGGAACATCGAGGTTCGAAAGTTCGAGGCCACTGCGTGAGAAACTACATTAGCTACCCGTTAAAGACCGGATCACTTTTAAAGTTTGCACCCTGGTGCATAAAATCCTCTACAGAGAAGCTCCAGCTTATATGGATAACCTTATCAACTTACCACCTAGGAACTCTGACAGATCATATCATTTGTACTTAACTCTCCATTACCCTACATGTTCTGGCCTCAAATATAAAGCCACTTACGCATCCACCTTCCCCTATGTTGATGCTCATTTTTGGAATGGATTACCTAAATCTGTAAATACTACTCCCGATCATCTGACCTTCAAAAAAGCACTCAAGACCACCTTATTTGGAATAGCTTACGCTAAAGTCCCGCTGTTGCATCCCTAGCTGTTGGACTGTACCTATCTTAATGACATCCTCAGCTTTCTTACTTCTTCCCCTTCTCTGTAATTACTTACTGATCACTCCTACTTCCATGTACTTGATTGTTTATGCCAAATTAATGTATGCCTTTTCAGCCCTTTACTGTTGTAAGCCACATTGGGCCTGCCCGCGGGTGGGAAAATGTGGGATATAAATGCTATAAATAAATAAATTTAGGTCGACCTTAGAGATGGTCGTCCCCGCTTTTCGGCGATAATGGAAACTGAGGACGCCCATCTCAGAAACGACCAAATCCAAGCCATTTGGTCATGGGTGGAGCCAGCATTCATAGTGCACTGGTCCCCCTGACATGCCAGGACACCAACCGAGCACCCTAGGGAGCACTGCAGTGGACTTCAGAAATTGCTCCCAGGTGCATAGCTCCCTTACCTTGGGTGCTAAGCCACACAACCCCCCCCCCCCCCAAAGCCCACTACCCACAACTGTACAACACGACCATAGCCCTAAGGGGTGAAGGGGGGCACCTACATGTGGGTTCAGTGGGCTTCTGGTGGGTTTTGAAGGGCTCACATTTACCACCACAAGTGTAACAGGTAGGGGGAGATGGGCCTGGGTCCACCTGCCTGAATTGCACTGCACCCACTAAAACTGCTCCAGGGACCTGCATACTGCTGTCATGGAGCTGGGTATGACATTTGAGGCTGGCATAGAGGCTGGCAAAAAATATTTTAAAAGGTTTTTTTTAGGGTGGGAGGGGGTTAGTGACCACTTGGGGAGTAAGGGAAGGTCATCCCCGATTCCCTCTGGTGGTCATCTAGTCAGTTCGGGCACCTTCTTGAGGCTTGGGTTAGGCACGCCCCAGTCCTGCCATCGCTATGCTTCTGACACTCCCCCGTGAACTTTGGTCATCCCGTGACGGAAAGCAGTTGAGGACGCCCAAAATCGGCTTTCGATTATGCCGATTTGGGCAACCCTGGGAGAAGGACGCCCATCTCCCATTTGTGTCGAAAGATGGGCGCCCTTCTCTATCAAAAATAAGCCTGTTTGTGTACTCCAGGACAGGATGTGGGCTCTTTGACCCACGCCTCCATTGTAGTCTTGCCCAAGCCTGGACGAGATGTGGAGAAGCTAGGCTCATATTGCCCTATATCGTTATTAAATCAGGACATCAAGTTGTTTGCCAGCATTCTAGCTACTAGATTGGGGAAGGTGCTACCCTCTTTGGTCCACAAGGATCAAACAGGCTTTGATCTGGGCAGGTACGCCTCTACAAATATTCATGCCTTGAGTGCTTTATAAGCTAGGGGAGGCCTCCCCAGAGGTGCCATTATCACCAGTTTAAATGCGGAAAAAGCATTTGATAAAATATTATGGGACCATCGTTTTTGGGTGCTGCCCCAATTTGACATCTTCAGTAAGTTCTTGATGGGTGTAAGGGCCTTGTATAGCAAGCCTACAGCACAAATATTGATCAATATAAACCTCACTACTACATTTGCGTTGGAGCAGGGTATGAGGCAGTGTTGCCCCTGTTCCCTATGTTGTCTATTCTTTCCATTGAACCCCTGGCTAGTAAAATCAGACAATCTCTAGAGGTGATGAGTATCCAAGTTGGGATGCACGAGTACAAAATTAAATTTTTTGCAGATGTGTTATGTTGATTTTCTTGGATCAGGCATCTCGAGGGATTCCTTTTTTAGTGGACCTTATTCAACAATTTGGCACTTTCTCTGCACTAAAGATTAATTTTGAGAAATTGGAGGCTATGGCACTCTCAGTTAACTGTTTGTGTAGGCAATAGCCTGATTTCCCTTTGGTCTGGTCTACAGGCCCCTTGAAATATCTTGGAGTTTATCTGCACCTAGATGCTGGTCTTATGTACAAAAAAATGTTACCCATAAAGATGAACGAGCATATAAGGGGGTGATCTCTTCTTTCATATTGGGGCCATGACGGGTGAGAATTGGTTATAATAAACTTGTTTGGAATAGAAGCAAAGGGGGAGTTAATTTGCCTGATCTCAGACTTTATAACGTGGCGGCAGACCTTAGATGGATCTATGAGCTCCACTCGGGGTACTTCATGTTCCCCTCCCCCCCATATGTGTGGGAAGTCACTGCTTCCCCCTTTTCTGTGTTTAATGCAATTCACTCCCAGGGGTCTAGGGTCAAATTGTCACCTCTATTGCATCCGCTGAGGCTGGTCTGGGATTGGTGGTGTGCCCAGCTGGGGAGAGCAGCTGGCCAGTCACCTTTTTTGGAACAACAAAACCCGGGCTTTCCCACAGGACAAGTAGAGGAGTGTGGTAGCCGTGTTAGTCCACTCTTAAGGTTATCAATAGAAATCAAACAAAATAAAACATGGAAAAGAAAATAAGATGATACCTTTTTTATTGGACATAACTTAATACATTTCTTGATTAGCTTTCGAAGGTTGCCCTTCTTCCTCAGATCGGAAATAAGCAAATGTGCTAGCTGACAGTGTATATAAGTGAAAACATTCAAGCATTATTATGACAGTCTGACAGGGTGGGAGGAGAGGGGTGGGTAGGAAGTATGCATGGGGACATCAAAGCATATCATTGATATTCTAACAGGGTGGGTGTGAATAGGTGAGGGGAGGGTGATCAACAGAGACATACAGCTTTATGGTTTATAATGGGCTAGGAACCCCACAGGACAAGGTAAGTCCCCTTTTACATTGTGGACTCAGGGGGGTTGCAGGTATGAAGGTCAGTTGATTGCTGCAGGTGAGGGCCAGTGTCCCTCCTTCTTTAAATGTGAATCTACTTGGCAACTCCCTCAGAAATCTTTCTATCATTACCTGCAATTTCTGCACTATATCCATTCTTTGAAAAGCTCTGATCAACAGTATCGTTTAGGTAAGGCATGGAGGCCTTCCCCTTTTTGTCTCTCTCATTGTTTTCTTTTGGACTTCTGGGTCACTCCTAATGTAGGGCTCCATGAAATACAAATCAAAATCCTGCATAATGATTATCTCACTAGAAGCAAAGGCAAGGCCATGGTTCTCTGGGAATCTGATGAGTGTGATAAATGCCTGGGAGGCAATGGCACCATAGTGCATCACTTTTCAGAATGTCCTACTCTTCGAAACTTCTGGTTGGGAGTTATTATCATATTGTAGGGGGTCTTCAACACCTCACTAGAGTGGTCTTATGGGGTTTTGCTTATGGGCTCGGACACTGATCTTGCGGCCCAGGGGCTTTTTGATTATCAAGTAATTCCTTCTCCTGGCCCTGGTGCTGGCTAAGAAGATTATTTTAAGGCATTGGGAAGATAAGACTCCCCCCTCCCCTTGCTCAGTGGTATGTTAGTATGGCACAGATGGCAGAGTGGGAGATTGGGGGAATTTTTGATCCCACCTGAGAGCGTGCACATCCATGTAGTAGCCTACTTCAATGTTATACATAGGATAAGGGGAGGTAGAAGGGATGTGAGAATATACACCTGCTGTCCTCAGAGAACAAAACGGGAGCTGGGCAGACTTCTGAGGTCTACGCCCTGATCATGACTGAATAGATAGGGATGGGCTGGAGTGTAAATTTTAAGGGACTTCGATGTTAGCTTCAGAACTTAGTACAAGAACAGTACTGGGCAGACTTCTACAGTCTGTGTCCTGAGAAAGGCAGACTTCTATGGTCTGTGCCCTGAGAAAGGCAAAGACAAATCAAACTCAGGTATACATATAAAGTATCACATACCATGTAAAATAAGTTTATCTTGTTGGGCAGATGGATGGACCATACAGGTCTTTATCTGCTGTCATTTACTATGTTTGCTTTCTCCAAGGACAAGATATTCTCACATGTGGGACTCACTAGCTACTAGGCACGAAAATGTAATTATATTCTTGGCAATTAAGAAGAATGTAAACCAGTGCCGGAGGATGGAGTTGGCATTCAAGTAATAAAAAGATTTTGTAGGACTACTTGTCCAAACCGGCTATCCCGCCTAGAATTCTGTTCCAGAGAGTAAAGCTGTGCATAGAAGACCACGTTAATGCCTTGCAAATTTCTTCAGTGGAGGCAGAGCAGAAATGGGCTACTGAAGCCGCCATGGTTCTTACATTGTGAGTAGTGACACGACTATGTAGGGTCAGCCTAGCCTGAGCAAATAAGTAGGAGATACAGTCAGCCAGCCAAGCTGAGATAGAACCCTAATCCAGTGGTTCCAAAATTTTCTCAGGTCATGGCACCCCTAGGCTTTACATTTCATCTCAGGTCTCCCCCCCCCCCCCCCCAATAGCGTTGAGTCCTACCTTTGCTGGCGGGGATGCCCAAGCCCTGCCAGCCAAAGAGGTCTACTGCCCAAGGTCTAAGCTCCATGCTGCTTGCACAGTGAGCAAATTGGTGGCATGCTTCAGCCACTGACACCTGCATTCCTATGCATGCCCTTCTTCTCCCCCTTTCCATCCAGCATCTGCCTTCCTTTTCTCCCCCTTCCATTCAGCCTCTGTCCTCCCTCTCTCTCCACTTTCATCCAGCCTATGCCCCTTCTCTCTCCCCACTTCCATCTAGCCTCTGCCCCTTAGTTTCTCCCCCCCAATCCAGCACCTACCCTCTTTCTCTCCCCCTTATATCCAGCTTCTGTCCTCCCTCTCTCCCCATTTCCATTCAGCTTCTTCCTCCTCTCTCCCCACTTCCATCCAGCCTCTGCCTTTTTTACCCCTTCCACTCAGCTTCTGCTCTCTCTCTCCCCTTCTATCCAGCTTAAGCCCCCTCTCTGTTTCTCCCCCAATCCAATGTCTGCCTCCTCTCTAGTCTGTTAGGGTTGAAGTACACAAAAAGCTGGGAGGACTTCCTATGATGTTTTGTATGCTCCAAAAAATATGATAGAACATGCTTGCAGTCTAAGGTATGCAGGGTACTTCTCCTGGATGAGAGTGTGGCTTAGGGAAGAAGACAAGAAATACAAGGGACTGAATGAGGTAGAACTTCAATACCAATTTAGGGAGAAATTTGGGGTGGGTTCAGAGAACAACCCTGTCGTGGTAGAAACTGATGTAATGTGGGTCTTCCACCCCTGGCAAAAGTAAATGCTAAGAACAATACTTTGTAAGTGAGGAACTTCAGAGAACAGGAATGGAGTGGTTCAAATGGGGGTTTCATGACAGCTGTGAGAATGACATTGAGATCTCTCATGCTACCGGAGGTGGTTTGATAGGAGGTTTGGTATGAAATAAATCTTTCATGAGTCTTACTATCAAGGGATGTTATGTTATACCAGTTCTTGTATTCAGTTCAAGGACCGATTACAGTAAAGAAGAGATGGACCAATCAGTCCAGGAGCTACAAGTGATTAAAACAAATAACATATATTAAACATTAAATAACCCGCCTTGACAAACCGTAAACTAAAGATTAGATAGATCTGCCTTACAGAACAAAAATGTTTTGAGGTACTTTCTGAACTGAAGATAATGGGTACAAGACCTCAAAGACACTGGAAGTTGATTCCAGAGGTTAGCTAATTGATATTGGATAGACAAAGTAAAGTGTTTAATAAATTTTAAATTCTTATACATTGGAAGTTGAAAAAGATTATGAGTATTATATCTAGAGGAAGATCCTTGTAACTATGATACTAAATGAATGGAAACTGGCTTATTATCAACTCTAGTGTGAAAAGCGCTAATGGCACGCTGGTGGACTCTGACTGAGTTTTGAGGCCAAAATTAGAAAGATGGTGGAGGTACTCCATATGGGTAGGAAGAGAGCACCTAACAGGCTCGAGTGCTGGGCAGTACACCAGAGGCCTAGAAGTATCCTAGAGACACTGTCTGGAACATTTAAGGAATGTAAGTTTATGTCATCAAAAGCCAAGCCATCAGGACTAGAGAACAAGGGTCTGGATGTAGGAGGGACCCCTTGTTCTATGTTAGTAGGGTTGGAAAAGGATCTAACCTCAATGGTTCCTTGCATGATAACTCTAAAAGAGGGAACCAGATTTGACATGGCCAGTAGGGAGCAATCAGGATCATGGTCCCTTGGTCTTAATATAGCTTGAGAAGAGTTTTTCCTATGAGAAGCAGTGAGGGAAGGTCTGTTCTCTAACAGAGCAGGAAGGCATCTGGGGCTACAGGGTTGGAAGCATAATTTCTGAAACAAAGGTATGGAAGCTTGTTGTTCTGAAGAGAAGCAAAAAGCTCTATCGCTGGGGTCCCCCACTGTTGGAATATTTGACGAGCCACAGTTATGTTGAGGGACTATTCATAAGGCTGAAGGACTCTGCTCAATTTGTCTGCCACAGTATTCTGTTTTACGGCTAGATAAACGGCTCTTATAGAGATGTTTCGAGAAGTTGCCCAAGTCCATATCTGGATTGCCTGTTGACAGAGGTGTTAAGATCCTGTTCCTCCCTGTTTGTTCAGGTAATACATTGCAACCTGGCTGTCCATGTGAACGAGAATTATCTGATTAAGGATGTGGTCTTGGAAAGTTTTGAGGGTGTTCCAGACTGCTCACAATTCCAGGAGATTGATATGATGTCATTTTCCTGTGGGGACCAATAACCTTGTGTATGGAGACCATCGAGATGAGCCCCACAACTTAAAATAGAAGCATCCATGGTGAGGCCTTTGTGATGTGTAAGGGGCTAAAATGGAAGTCCCCAGGTGAGATTTTAGGGTACCATCCACACTGTGGAGAGTGGTGAATCTGTGGAGTAATTTGAATATAGGCTGAGGGCAACCCAGTGGCTTAAGACCACTGAGAAGAGAGAGACCACTAAGGTATTCAGAAGTGGAGCCAAGCTAATTATTTTCCATGGACTGCTGAATGCGGTGTGATAAAAGAGAAGCAAAACAGTAGACTGAATACAAGCAGCAGCACAAAGCAGTGGTAGTCCAGAGAAGGCACAGATTCAAGGTTCACCCACAAACAAATTTATGTTTAAATCATTTTTATTGACAAACACAACAATTTTACAATCATATAACTTCCATAAAACACTTTACATATATATGAGTTTATTTATTTTACAGCATTTATACCCCACAATTTCTCACCGCTGGCAGGCTCAATGTAGCTTACAACAGTTAAAGGACAAATAGGCGAGTACATTAAATTGGGGGGATAAGCGGGGTGGGGAGGTAAAGATAATATATGGGTTAGTTTATAAGAGTACTAGAGGGGTCAGTGTCCTGGGGTCAGTGAGATAGGACAGTATCTTTAGGGTAAGCTTGCCCAAATAAGCAGGTCTTAACATTCTTCTCTATCGTCATTTAGTTTCCATTATGACTTACCCACTCCCCCCTCCCTACCCCTACTGGGTGTTATGTCAAAGTATATTTATTACCATTGCTTCTGTTGTCTCACTCTTAATCCTACCCTTCCTCTCGGAATCCCCTCCCAACCCTCCCTGAACCTATCTCACGACTAAATGAATCTTTCCTTCTCCCATCAATGTCTTTAAATGTTCAGTAGATGGCCCCTTGCTGCTGGTGTTAAGGTCTGCCAAAATGCTGACCACCTCTGTTGAACACAAACAAATTTATTAAACATTGACCCAACTTGGTCAAGTTGATGCATGATTATATGTGCCACTTGTGTTCTTAAAACATTGGAGCAATTGTTGGTAAAGTATCGGTGATGTTTTGAAAATCTTTGTATTCTTTGGTTATGTATTATTTTATACTATTATTCATTTATTATTGTCTTTTTATGTGTATTTACAGACCCCTGACAAAGGCATAAGTGCCAAATCTTGGCCAAGTCGGGTCAATGGTTTTTTTTTGTTGTTGTTGTTGTTTTTGAATATTTTTTATTTATTTATTTATTTATTATTATTTAAACAATATACAAGTTGTAGTAACAACATACTTGTGAAAACACAGAGATCATATTACAGGAAAATAAACATCTAGACCATCAGGTCTCAACAAATGATATTTTAACAATCATATCTCTTTCTCAGACCTCAATCTTAGAAGGGGGAAAAGGTGGTGAAAATCATATAGGAGAGATTAATAAGAAGAAACCTTATCTATTTGTTAGTGGCATTACTTCTGATGTTTTCTCGCAATTTCTTATAGTTATTCTCAATTCAAGCTTTTCCTATCTACAAAACTCTGTAATTGTTCAGGATCATAAAAAATATACTTGTTATTCAAATATTTGACAATACATTTACAGGGGTAGGTGAAGCTCCCATCTCTCTCACTCTCTCCCTCTGTAACAGAAGTTTTCTACGTCTTTCCTGAGTTACTCTGGTAACATCAGGATAGATCCATATTCTTTGACCATAAAATGGTTTCTGAAGATTCCTAAAGTATAGTCTCATCAGTGAACTTAAATCTTGCTCAAATATTAAATAAATAATTAAAGTACCGCGAGTCGCCACTTCAGTTATGGATTCTTCCAATATAGCCGTTAGATTCTGAAGATCTATTGTAAAGTGGATCCTCTTTTCTCCTGGGTTGCAGCTCTTCCAAGAAAAAAAAACCAAACCAAAAAAAAAAACACACTCCTGTATGGCTCCCCCTTTTCCTCAAAAACAAATATAATGAAGCTTTTTACTGAATAGGAGGAACGTCCCTCCTTCTCTCAATTGCTTCTCCAAAACAACAAATAATTCTACACCGGGCAGGCTTCCACCACTGCTTTCTCTCCCGGTCCCCTGAAGAGTAGCAGAAAAAAAAAACCCCAGGCGCAAGTCAGCCCTGGTTTCCAAAACACAGTTCAATTTTAGCCAAGCTTTCAAAACACAGCTCAGTCCAGCTAGGCTTTCAAAAACACAGCTCAGTTTAGCCAGACTTTCAAAACACAGTTCAGTTCTAGCCAAGCTTCCAAGAACACAGCTCAGTTTAGCCAGGCTTTCAAAAACACAGTTCAGTTCTAGCCAAGCTTTCAAAAACACAGCTCAGTTTAGCCAGGCTTTCAAAACACAGTTCAATTTTAGCCAAGCTTCAAAACACAGCTCAGTCCAGCTAGGCTTTCAAAAACACAGTTCAATTTCAGCCAAGCTTTCAAAAACACACAGTAATGGCTTTGCGCGGGCTCAAAGCCTAGGGTCCCACCCTCTTGGTCAGTCATACTCCTACCTGACCTCCTCCCGCTTGACCCGGCTTGGCCCCGCTACTTCCTTGGCTTTCGCTGAGCCAGAGCTGAAAAGTCCATCAGCTCTTCCAGGGTGTTCTCCGGTTCAGTCAACTCCATAGGGCAAGGTTCACTCTCTGCCTCTCTCTCCTCCGGAGCCCAATCCATATTCTCCTCGCCCCGCCCTTCTCCCAGCTGCTCACCCTTTCTTTCATTAAAGCTCTTTGGTGGCTCTTCTTTCTCCACCCACCTGTTCCACCACCTCTTCCACCAAGTTGGAGAATCAGCCTTATTCCTTCCCCTGCGGCCCTCCTCTGGAGACTCCTGGGAATGCACATAGTTTCTCTTATCCCCGGTCTCCCTTGGGGCATGCTGGGAGTTGTAGTTCTTTATTTCTAGTTTTTTTCTGGGGAATGCCTGCCTATACCGGGGGTATTCTGGCCTAACCCAGGGTTCCTTTGGTGCCTTTCCTCCTCCTCCTCCACCCGGGACAGGGCATCAACATTTCCTACACATCGCCCGGGACGATGCTCCACAGCATATTGGAAAGGCTGCAATGCTAAGTACCATCGCATTAGTCTCCCATTATTATTCTTCATTACATTCAACCATTTCAGGGGAGCATGGTCCGTTACCAACTTAAATTTTCTCCCTTCTAAATAGACACTACACTCCTGCACTGCCCATCGTATGGCTAAACACTCCTTTTCTATGGTGGAGTAATGTTCCTCATGAGGCAGGAGCTTCCGGCTTAAATAAAGCACCGGGTGTTCCTCCCCTTCATGCTCTTGGGACAGCACTGCGCCTAAACCCCTCCCTGAAGCATCTGTTTGAAGGACAAAGGACTTTTCAAAATCAACTGCCTTCAGCACAGGTTCCTGGCACAGGGCCCTCTGCATCTGTTCAAATGCCCTCAACTCCTCCCCTCCCCACCTCAAGTGGTCCGGATTCTTCCCTCTCAGCATGTCAGTTAAAGGAGTGGCCATTGCGGAAAAATGAGGGATGAACCTGCGGTAATACCCTACCATCCCCAGGAATCTACGCAATTGTTTCTTGGTGTTTGGTCTGGGAAACTCTTGGATGCTTTTAACCTTATTCAATAAGGGCCGGACCTCTCCCCTTCCCACATTATACCCTAAATACTTCACCCGGTATTGCGCAAAATAACATTTTTTTGGGTTCAGGGTGAGACCTGCCTCCCTAAAAGCTTGCAGCACTGCCTCTACCTGGTTTAAATGGGTGTTCCAGTCTCCACTATGTATTACCACATCATCCATATAGGCGGCGGCATATGCCTGATGTGGTCGGAGCACCCTGTCCAGCAACCTCTGGCAGCTTGCAGCTGCTGAATTAAGGCCAAAGGGCAATCTTTTGAACTGGTACAGGCCTATGGGCGTACTAAAGGCGGTCTTAGCTTGTGCCCCTGACGTAAGGGGAATCTGCCAGTACCCTTTTGTCAAGTCCAGGGTGGTGAGATATTGTGCAGATCCTAGCCTGTCCACCAGCTCCTCAATATAGAGCATAGGATATGCATCTGCTTGAGAGATATTATTAAGCTGGCGGAAATCTATGCAGAATCTCCACTCCCCTTCAGGTTTCGGTACTAACACCACTGGGCTTGACCAGGGGCTATTTGACTCTTCGATCACCCCGAAGTCTAACATTTCCTGGACCTGTTTTATCACCTCCCTCCTTTTCATGGGGGACAGCCTATATGGCTTTTGCCGAACTACTTTACCCCTTTCCGTTATGATGTCGTGCTCCACTAGGTGAGTATTTCCAGGGCAGGCTGTCAACACATCATCAAACCCTTTCAGGAGCCTTCCTATCTCTTTCTTTTGTACTTGTGTCAACCGGGGATTAACCCCTGGTTCACCGGGCTTGAAAATATCTCTTATTTGCGGTCCCAACTCCTCTCCCTCCTTTTCCTCTCCCCGGGTCTGAAAGCCTACCCTTGCTACCCAGGGTTTCATCAGGTTAACATGGAAGGTTTGGACCCGCCCCTTTTCGTTCGCCACCTCATATGTAAGAGGCCCAAGTCTCCTCCTCACCACCCAGGGACCCTTCCACCTAGAGGCAAACTTATGAGGATCCTCCGAGATTAGGATAAGGACCCTATCTCCTATTACAAACCCTCTCACGAGTACCCTTATCATAATATTCCTTTTGACGATTTTGGCTCTGTTCAAGCCTATCCTGGGAATATTCCTGTAACTTATCTAATCTGGTCCTCAGATCCTGTAGGTATTCGACCACTGACTGATCGGAGGTGTCCGGGGGTACCCAGTGTTCCTGTAAAATATCTAAAATGCCCCTGGGCCTCCGTCCAAACATCAATTCATAAGGCGCAACTCCTAACGAGTCTTGCACCTTCTCCCTGTAGGCATATAGCACGAAGGGTAACAGTTGGTCCCAACCTGTCCTATCCTCGCCTAACGCTTTTTTTAACATACCCTTTAAAGTTCTATTAAAACGTTCCACCATCCCATTAGTTTGAGGATGGTAGGCCGCTGTACGGATATGTTGTATCCCAAAAGCCTCCCACACTTGCCTTAAGGTACTTGACATAAAGTTGGACCCCCTGTCGGTCAAAACTTCTTGGGGGAATCCCACCTCACAAAAGACTTTTATCAGTTCTCTGGCAATGACCTTCGCTGATATGCTTCTCAAAGGAATGGCCCAGGGGTACCTAGTGGCCATATCCATAACCACTAAAACGTAGAGGAAGCCTCTCTGAGATTTTGTTACTGGGCCAATAATATCCATGGCTATTCTCCTCCCCGGTTGTTCCACTCTAGCAAGGGGTTTTAACGGTGCCTTAGGCGGTAGCCGGTCTGTCACCTTCTGACAGTTGGGGCAGGACTTGCAATACCTCTCCACCTCCCCATAAACTCCTGGCCAATAAAACCGGCCCAATATCTGCGTCAGGGTAGCTTGGGAGCCCTTATGCCCCCCCAAAGGGTGATCATGCGCGAGCCTTACTACTAGGGGACGGAAAGCTTGGGGGACTACTAGCTGTCTCCCCGCTTCAGAGTTCTCCCAATTGGGTACCCTGCGATATAGAATGTCCCCCTCTATCATGAACCCCGGGGCTTCCTGGCCCTCCCCCTGTCGGGCCCGTTCCCATGCATATTCTAAAGTAGGGTCCGTGGCCTGCTCCCTATGAAACTGGGGAAACTGCTCGCTCAATTCTTTCGGGGCTACTGGCAGATAACTTTCTTTTCTTGCCTGCTCCAAGGCCTCCCGTCTGCCCCTCTGCTCCTTTTTTTTCAAAGCTTTCCCTTTTTTCTCTTTTCCCGGCTCCCCTAAGACCTCCCCTTGAAAAGGAAAAATACCTCCTATTCCCTCTTCCTCAGCCTCAGGGTCTCGCCGAGCCTGAGAGCGGGTAGTGACCAACACTCTTTTTTCACTAATACACTCGGTAAAGGGGGGCCAGTCCCTTCCCAAAATCATCTCCTGTGGCAGTCTGGGCAGAACGGCAATGGCTATCTCTATCTCCCCTGTGGGCCCCTTCACGTGAACCCTATGGAGGGTATAACGAGTACTGGCCCCATGTATACATTGAATAGCCACTGCTCCCTCATAGGTATCCTTATATCCTGTCCTCCTCTTTCTTATTTGTTCCCATAACCTCCTAGAGATCATGGACTGGTCTGCCCCGGAGTCTAACATGGCTACCACCGGTAAACCCTCAACCTCCACCTTAGCAGTATACCGAGGCCTAAACCCTTGGGCCACCTGCGAGGTCCATCCCTCTCGACCTGGGCAATCCCTCCGGAAGTGCCCAGTCTTCCCACACTTATAGCAGATTTTTCCTTCATACGAGGGGGCCTTCTTTTTAGGGCCTGAGGGCACTACGGGCTTTTTACCACCCCAGCCGTAATCGGGTTTCCCTCCCTGGGGATCAGGCTTAAAGAAGGAACTTTTGGAACCCCAGCCTCCCACAGATCGGGGCTTACCACCCTCCAGGTCGGGTTCTCCCCAATGTTGGGCTTCCAGATAACACTCCAACCCGGCTGTCACGGCCTCCACCGTCTTACAGCCCCTTTGGACCAATCCTGCCCTAATCTCCCTAGGAAGGCCCTGCAGGAACTGCTCCCCTACTAATTCTTGAAGAATCTCTCCCGTGGTGTGGCGATCAGGTTCCAACCATTTTTTTTACCAAGTCCATCAGTCTAGTGGCCACCGCTTTAGGGGTTTCCCCCTTTTCCCATTTAGTGGACCGAAACTTACGCCTATAAGCCTGGGTACTTAGTCCATATCTGTCCTTAATGGCCTCTCTCAACCTCCCATAGTTGGCCGCGTCCCCAGGAGCCAAGTCCCTAAAGGCTCCTAGAGCCTCCCCAGATAATGAAGGCACTAACCGCATGGCCCACTGCTCTTGTGGCCACCCTGCGGCCACTGCCACCCTCTCGAAGGCGGTCAGGAAATCATCTACATTATCCTGCTCAGACAACTTTCCCCAGGTAAGTGAGTTCAGGGATAAAGGTCCTACCGCACCGCTTCCTCCTGGCCCCTGTCCAGTTGCTCCGGCTCCACCGCCCCTGGGAGCCTCGATCCCTCGCTGAAAAAAGTCCTGGAGCATATTCAGCACCGGTTGTTGCTGCTCTCGTGCCGCCGTCAAGGAGTCTTCCACCATCTTCCCCGTCAGTTCTTGCTGTTTCTGGAACTGCATCGTCATCCAAGCGAAGATCTCCTTGGGGTCCATCCTTGCTCCGGAACAGCGACTCCTGGAGGGGAAAAAAACAGAGGACACCTCCAAGTGCGGTTTCACTACTTATGTTTCCCCTTTTACTAGGATCCCTTTATTTCCCCCAATCTAGGCCCCGCTTACCGGAACCCCAGACGGGTCTGCGCCTTTCTCAGCGTTGGCCCCTCCGTCGGGCTTTTCTGTCCTGCTGGTCTTGGCCTCCTCGAGCGACAGGTCCGCGAAGCGATCCCACTCCTGACACCAATTGTAAAGTGGATCCTCTTTTCTCCTGGGTTGCAGCTCTTCCAAGAAAAAAAAACCAAACCAAAAAAAAAACACACTCCTGTATGGCTCCCCCTTTTCCTCAAAAACAAATATAATGAAGCTTTTTACTGAATAGGAGGAACGTCCCTCCTTCTCTCAATTGCTTCTCCAAAACAACAAATAATTCTACACCGGGCAGGCTTCCACCACTGCTTTCTCTCCCGGTCCCCTGAAGAGTAGCAGAAAAAAAAAAACCCCAGGCGCAAGTCAGCCCTGGTTTCCAAAACACAGTTCAATTTTAGCCAAGCTTTCAAAACACAGCTCAGTCCAGCTAGGCTTTCAAAAACACAGCTCAGTTTAGCCAGGCTTTCAAAACACAGTTCAGTTCTAGCCAAGCTTCCAAGAACACAGCTCAGTTTAGCCAGGCTTTCAAAAACACAGTTCAGTTCTAGCCAAGCTTTCAAAAACACAGCTCAGTTTAGCCAGGCTTTCAAAACACAGTTCAATTTTAGCCAAGCTTCAAAACACAGCTCAGTCCAGCTAGGCTTTCAAAAACACAGTTCAATTTCAGCCAAGCTTTCAAAAACACACAGTAATGGCTTTGCGCGGGCTCAAAGCCTAGGGTCCCACCCTCTTGGTCAGTCATACTCCTACCTGACCTCCTCCCGCTTGACCCGGCTTGGCCCCGCTACTTCCTTGGCTTTCGCTGAGCCAGAGCTGAAAAGTCCATCGGCTCTTCCAGGGTGTTCTCCGGTTCAGTCAACTCCATAGGGCAAGGTTCACTCTCTGCCTTTCTCTCCTCCGGAGCCCAATCCATATTCTCCTCGCCCCGCCCTTCTCCCAGCTGCTCACCCTTTCTTTCATTAAAGCTCTTTGGTGGCTCTTCTTTCTCCACCCACCTGTTCCACCACCTCTTCCACCAAGTTGGAGAATCAGCCTTATTCCTTCCCCTGCGGCCCTCTTCTGGAGACTCCTGGGAATGCACATAGTTTCTCTTATCCACGGTCTCCCTTGGGGCATGCTGGGAGTTGTAGTTCTTTATTTCTAGTTTTTTCTGGGGAATGCCTGCCTATACCGGGGGTATTCTGGCCTAACCCAGGGTTCCTTTGGTGCCTTTCCTACATACTCTTTACACTATTTCATTACCCTCCTGTCCAGGTCCATTCTTCTTTGCAGGCATTTTTAGATAGTAAATTTTATTGCAAGGAGGGATAGCTTGAGATGGTAAGTTCAGATTCTCAATTAGATATTTTTTTAAATAAATCATTAGGAGATATCCCAGGTATTATGGGGAAGTTTATTGCCCTGAGAGTCAATCTTCGATTGAAATTTTCTAGCCGTTCCATTTTTCTATGAAGCATCAATTTATCTTTTACCAATGAATCAGCTGTAGACTTTATACTTTTTATTTCCTCATAATTCTGAGATATTTTTTCCATTGTCTCTGAACGTACCTTATCCAAAGATTCTGTTAACCGAGTCTTTTTTGTCCCAATTGAAGTGGTTTCTCGAACGGACTTAGAGACAACTTGTTTTAGATCTTGAAGCGCTTTCCAAATTAAAGTCAGCGTTATTTCTGCAGGATCTGCTTCTTCCAAGCTTTCTTCCGTTGCAAACTCAGGAGAGGCACTACCGGACTGAGTGTTACTGTCAGTGCTTTTTTTGTGCCGGCACCTTTTTTTGCCCGCCCCGCCCCCGCGACACTCCGGGCGAGTCCTGCACTTAGTTGTTTTTTTTTAAGACTCAGAACGCGCGAACGATGCAGCCGACAGCGATTGAAAGAGCCTGACTGGGCTGGCGTCTGCGTCGGAGCTTCCCTCACAGAGGGACTCGCAGAGGGTGAGGGAAGCTCCAACGCAGACGCCAGCCCAGACAGCCTCTTTCAATCGCTGCCGGCTGCATCGTTCGCACGTTCTGAGTCTTAAAAAAAAAAACTAAGTGCAAGACTCGCCCGCAGTGTCGCGGGGGGGGGGGGGGAAGGATTGGGGAGAGAAAGAGGGAAACCAACAGAGGGAAGGATTGGGAAGAGAGGGAAACCAACAGAGGGAAGGATTGGGGCGAGAGAGAAAGAGGGAAACCAACAGAGAGAAGGATTGGGGAGAGAGGGAAAGAGGGAAACCAACAGAGGGAAGGATTGGGGACAGAGAGAAAGAGGGAAACCAACAGAGGGAAGGATTGAGGAGAGAGGGAAAGAGGGAAACCAACAGAGGGAAGGATTGGGGAAAGAGGGAAACCAACAGAGGGAAGGATTGGGGAGAGAGGGAAAGAGGGAAACCAATAGAGGGAAGGATTGGGGAGAGAGGGAAAGAGGGAAACCAACAGAGGGAAGGATTGGGGAGAGAGGGAAAGAGGGAAACCAACAGAGGAGGAAAGGATTGGGGAGAGAGAGAAAGAGGGAAACCAACAGAGGGAAGGATTGGGGAGAGAGGGAAACCAACAGAGGGAAGGATTGGGGAAAGAGGGAAACCAACAGAGGGAAGGATTGGGGAGAGAGGGAAAGAGGGAAACCAACAGAGGGAAGGATTGGGGAGAGAGGGAAACCAACAGAGGGAAGGATTAGGGAGAGAGAGAAAGAGGGAAACCAACAGAGGGAAGGATTGGGAAGAGAGGGAAACCAACAGAGGGAAGGATTGGGGAGAGAGGGAAACCAACAGAGGGAAGGATTAGGGAGAGAGAGAAAGAGGGAAACCAACAGAGGGAAGGATTGGGAAGAGAGGGAAACCAACAGAGGGAAGGATTGGGGAGAGAGGGAAACCAACAGAGGGAAGGATTGGGGAGAGAGGGAAACCAACAGAGGGAAGGATTGGGGAGAGAGGGAAACCAACAGAGGGAAGGATTGGGGAGAGAGGGAAACCAACAGAGGGAAGGATTGGGGAGAGAGAGGGAAACCAACAGAGGGAAGGATTGGGGAGAGAAGGAAACCAACAGAGGGAAGGATTGGAGAAAGAGAGGGAAACCAACAGAGGGAAGGATGGGGAGAGAGAGGGAAAAACAGATGGAAGGATTGGGGAGAGAGGGGAAAAACAGATGGAAGGATTGGGGAGAGGGGAAAACAGATAGAAGGATGGGGAGAGAGAGGGGGAAAAACAGATGGAAGGATGGGGAGAGAGAGGGGGAAAAGCAGATGGAAGGATGGGGAGAGAGAGAGGGAAAACGGAAGGATGGGGAGAGAAAGAGGGAAGACGCTGGATGGAAGAATGCAGAAAGAAATAGGGGAGACACTGGAAGGATGGGGAGAGAAAGCAGAGCTGCTGGATGGAAAAAGGGAATAGAGAAAGACTGGAGAATAAGAGGAAGGGGCATGGGGAGAACAAGGGTGAGGAAAAGATGAAAAACCACAGGTAGATGAAGGAAATTAAAGAATGGATAGTAAGAATGAATTAAATCTGGACAGAGAGAGAGCCTGAAAAATATTGAAGAAAGCAAAGAAAAAGGAGACAAAAATGACAAATGGCACAGAAGAGTTAAGCGAAAACAAAGGAAATTTTTTTCTCCTATAGTACTATAATATTTTCAATGATGTCTGTTTATATGCGCCATGGCTGGTATAGGAGGTGTGGTTAATGTGGGTGTGGCTATCATAGGGGTGGAGCCATATGTGGTGACCCCGCCCATAATGAGTACCGGCACCTTTTTTTCTACAAAAAAAGCACTGGTTACCGTCAACGACTTCCGTTGCTTCAAACACTCCTTGCTCTCTCCTTTGTGTTGCTGGGCATGGAGGTGGAATAATCCCCGGGGATGAGAGAGAGATGTCCAAACCCTGGGGTGCTGGCGCTCCTACGACGGCGTCCATAGCGGGTTTTGCCTCACCGGCTTCGCGAGATTGATTCACCACAAAGCGCTCCGTTTGCTGCCGCGGGGACGAAGTCCTGACCGCCGGCAGTTGGCCCCTGGTTGTCCCCTTTCTTTTAGTGTGGGGCATCGTAAGTAACCACAGTTTTTTAGGAAATATTATTCAAGGCAGCAGGAGCGTCTCGTGTGTGCGTTAGATCGCCATCTTACCACCGGCTTTTTGAATATTTTTTAATTGAAAATCAAAATATAAACATACAACAGCAGATTTCTATCAGTAACTGATACAAGGTCAGAACAGACCAATATAAGCACATACCAAACCAGCCATTATAACTCTTCCCACCCGCCAAAAAAAAAAAACAACTTTACATGGAAGATCACTCAACACCTCCAGAAAAGGGACACAAAAGACAATGCAAATCACGTATTGAGTACTCTGCTACAAGCAGTGGGACTTAACGAGGTTCAAAATGAGGGGCATTTTCGAAAGGGACATCCAAGTTGCAATTTGGATGTCCTTGCAAAACGTCCAAATCCAGGGGCGAGGAAACCCGTATTTTCAAAACAAGATGGACGTCCATCTTTCGTTTCGAAAATACTGTCAGGGACGTCCAAATCTTTAAATTTCACTGTCTCTAGATTTGGACGTACATAGACATGGCCGTTTCTGATTTTTGGCGATTTTTGAAATCAAAGAAGTCCTTATCAAAAATGACAAAATGCAAGCCATTTGGTCATGGGAGGAGCCAGCATTTGTAGTGCACTGGTCCCCCTCACATGCCAGGACACCAACCGGGCACCCTAGGGGGCACTGCAGTGGACTTTATAAATTGCTCCCAGGAACATAGCTCCCTTACCTTGTGTGCTGAGCCCCCCCAAAAATACCCAAAACCCACTACCCCCAACTGTACACCACTACCATAGCCCTTATGGGTGAAGGGGGCACCTAGATACAGTGGGTTTGTGGTGGGTTTTGGAGAGCTCATTGTTTCCTCCACAAATGTAACAGGTACGGGGGGTATGGGCCTGGGTCCACCTGTCTGAAGTGCACTGCAGTAACCACTAAAACTGCTCCTGGGACCTGCATGCATTGTCATGGACCTAAGTATGACATCTGAGGCTGGCATAGAAGCTGGCAAAAAATATTTTTAAATATGTTTTTTGAGGGTAGGAGGGGGTTGGTGACCACTGGGGGAGTAAGGAGAAGTCATCCCCGATTCCCTCCAGTGGTCATCTGGTCATTTCGGGCACCTTTTTGTGCCTTAGTCGTAAGAAAAACAGGTCCGGGTGAAAATGTCAAAGTGCTCAGGGACGTCGATGTTATTTTCAATTATGGGTCAAGTACGTCCAAGTGTTAGGCACGTCCAAGTCCCGCCTTTGCTACGCCACCGACACGCCCCTTGAACTTTGGCTGTCCTTGCGACGGAGTGCAGTTGGGGATGTCCTAAATCGGGTTTCAATTATACCAATTTGGACGTCCCTGAGAGAAGGACGTCCATCTTCCGATTTATGTCGAAAGATGGACGTCCTTCTCTTTTGAAAATGAGCCCGAATGGCTCCCAAAGTAAACAAAAATGTTTCCCAGCAACTGAATCTAAGTCAGGAATCTCACATGGAAACTTGTGTAATCATCAGAGATTGCCATTGAAATAGCGAGGGGGCTCTGGATGCACTAGTGGGATGTGATGTAGCCGATCACGCCTCAGATGCTACCCAAGGCCTCACCACAGTAAATTTAGCAGTGGCCTAAGTAATAGCTACCCACAACCCAATGCCTACCCAAATTGCAATATATCAGACATGATAAACACCCAGAGTAAGCAATCACTAAAACTTTGCGATACAGATTTTGTATTTAGAGAAAAAAAGAAAAATGGAGGAGGAACCATTAGAATCCTGAAGCTCATACACAGTCAGCTTGGGAGAAAGAGATGCAGTATGGCCCAGATCCCAATCCGCAAAACAATTACACCACTCCAGCAAGGAAAAAGAGGGCACGCCAGCACTCCAAGCCTCTCAGGTCGTCTGGTTCAAATCTGTATCCAAAGCAACTTACTCGCTGCAGAAAAAGTGTCATGTACTGTCTAGACTCCATTGTGAAAGACGTTCAAGATAGCTGGATATAAGAACATAAAGTTAATCCTAAGTTCAGAAAGTGTGGCACACAGTGGGTAAAAGTCTTTATGCTTATCTAACAAAGCCGCTGAGTAATCCTGAAATATCCTCACTGGGACCCCTTCATAAGTCGAAGCGTCACATTGGGCTTTATATTTCTTTAGTGTTTCTGCTTTGTGGAGGTAGTTGTGGAATTTAGCAATTAGAATGTGTGGTTTATTGTCACCCACCTTCCTCCTGCTGATGCAGCATGCACACTTCAGATGGGCCCATCCAAGGCCCTCCCAGAGAGGTAGGATTTTCTCCAGCCAGCTTTCCAGCTCAGATAACAAATGTTGGTCCGGTACCAATTCAGGAACCTCCCAGAACCATAAGTTTCCTCATCAGGACCTATTCTCAAGGTCCTCCAATTTCACTGCATGGGTCCACACCAACTCTTGAAGTGTCTTCACTTCCGCTGTGGTCCTGCCAGTGCCATACTCCAGGTCAGACACTAGTGCTTCAAACTTCGTGGTATGTTTGTTGGTTTCTGTTAATAATGTTTTGAAATGAGTTATCTGACCAGATAGGCTCTCCTGTTGCGGCCCTTGCATGTTCAACCGCCTGTTGGAGATCGTAAAGTGCTGCCACTATAAACTGTGTTACCATTCCAACTGCAGAAGTCGCCATCTTGTTCTCCCCATTTCCCGCAGGTATGGATTTGCCTGGGCCGGTTTAGAGCTCATATTATCAGTCATCTGCTTTACAAACTTGTCCTTAAGCCCTGTAGGCGATACAAGTTTGTGTATAGAGAAAGCGGCCATGGTAAGTTTGCAAAATACCAGTAAATTGTTGTGGGTGCCTCAGAGCTGGTCAGGCAAGCATCTTCTTGCATCTATAGCATCACATGATCCCCCAAAGCTCCCATTGGGTCAGTGTTAAATAAATTTGTTTGTGGCAAACCTTGAATCTGCTCCTTCTCTGGACTACCTCTGCAGTGTGCTGCTATATGGACTGTTGAATACATGTGGCCGAGCAGATGGAGCATCTGATGAGCAGATACTTCAGTGGATCTGGGTATCTGGGTGGAGAGATGCATTATGTTGTCTGCTCTTGGTTGAGGGAGGAAGGCTTGACCCTGAGTAGTATCCAGGAGAGGCCTGATGAACTGTACTGTCTGAACTGGCTGAAGATGTGATTTGGGGTAATTTATCAGAAACCCGAGGAATTCTAGGAGACATAAGGTGGACAGAATTGAAGTATGTACCACCAATCAGGAGGTTGCCTTGATTAACTAGTCATCAAGGTAAGGGAAGATGTGTATGCCCCACTTTTGGAAAATTGCAGCTACCACTACCAGGCATTTTGTGAAGACCCGAGAAGTCAAAGCCAAGCCAAACAGTAAGACCTTATACTGATAATACAGAGTCCCACAGCGGAAGTGCAGGAATTTTCTATGGGCAGGGAAAATAGGTATGTGAGTGTATATACCTCCTTCACATCTAGAGAGCAAAGCCAGTCATTGAGTTGGATCATGGGGAGAAGAGATACCAGGGAAACCATGGAAAAATTTTAGGAATTTGTTTAAATCTCACAGATTGAGAATTGGTTATACTCCTCTAATCTTTTTTGGTATCAACAGTTCCCCAAGTAACTCTCCATGCACTGTTACTCAATGTTACCATAGTTCTTTATTTTTCTTTATTATAGTATAAACCAAATATCAAATAACCAAACTCTTAAAATTAAAACTTTCTCTCTCACACCACATCCTACTACTTCCCACTCATACCACATACAGATCAATAAAAACTACATACTCACAAAGACAAACGTGAATACACTTTTTTGATGATCCACATACAGTGTTATACAGTTTCATGAAACTTTACATATTAATGTCTCTTAATCCTAGTTCTTCCTTCAATCTTTACATTAGTAAAGGGATTCAATCCTCCTCGATGCATACTGAGAATTTTTTAACTCACAGTTTGTAATGACCCAGTGTACACCTCAGTAACAAGTCCTCACACTGTAGATTCCTTGTATAATACAGACACACCAATCAATGTTCTCTTGTGTGACTAAACAGCATTTGATTCTGGGTTTTCTCTGAATTTCTCTTTTCAATGAGGCTCATACATCATCTTTTTCTTTTCACTGTACTTGAATCCTCTCCAATATTTTGATTCACGTTTCAATAGTTTCTTCAATCCACTTGCCAAAACAAAACTTCAAACCATGAAAACATCGCTTGAACCATTTCTTTTCTGACTGTATCAAGGCCCAACACAATTGTGTTTCACACCATGCGTCTTCAGGGGCGATGAAACAGTCGGAGAAGAAATGGTTCAAGCAGAGCGTAACTGTTCTGGATGAGTGGCCATCTCTGTTTAAAGGGATTAGTCTGCCTCCTACTGATAGGTTGCTTGGCAAAGACAAGTGGATGGTGGCAATGCTCTCTAGGAAGGAGTCAAAAACTGGATTGTTGTTTAGACTGAGATGGGAAATGCTACTTCTTTCCCTGCTGCTGCCTCAGATGTGATAACTGGGTTGTAGTTCATTGAGGTGGAGGAAGAGTAGGTTTAGATGTATAGTAATTAGAGTATCAAAATCCTCCCACAAATCTTCTAGAAGAAGAGGTGGCAGAAGGTGGTGGCCTGGACAGAGTTTTAATAGTATCTGCAAGCTTTTATATTATGTATATGTTTATTAAAATTTAATATACCTCTTAACTTTGAAAGACCAAAGTGGTTTACAATACAATAAAATACACATAACAATGAAATAAAAGAATGCCATTTTCTTGATAGCAAAGAACTACCCATCCATAAAAGGCACATAATCAATAAAACACTTTATATTAACAAAGGAAATTATCCTCCTCAGAGACCCTAGCGTACCATACCCTCCCCACAAATATCTAAGTTAAATGCTTCTTTAAATAAAAAAGTTTTCAAAGCATCTTTACATTTTCTAATATTTTCTTCTAAACGTATATAATTTGGAAGGTGATTCCACAAGAATGGGGCCAAGTAAAACAATGCTCCCACTCTAGTGGAGCTTAAACAAGTCCCATGAACAGGTGGAACCACCAATCTCTGATTGGCTGTTTCCTTGACCTTGTCCCCGAGTAAGTTGTCTCCCTGACAAGGGACATCTGCCAGATGCTCCTGGACAGCAGCTTCAAGATTGGAAACTCTGAGCCAAGAAAGACGTCAAAGGCATCAAAGCTCTGCCTTGCTAGATATTTACAACAATCTAGAAGTTTCCTGTGATGATTGAGGAACTCACCAGCCTTTTCAGGAGGAAGGAAGTCTGCAAAGGAGAGAGTACTTTGTATTAGAGACTTTAGCTAAATTGTGGAATAAAGTTGATAACTGTTAGTGGAGTCTCCTAGTTTTTGATTAGAGTATTCTTCATAACCATATGAAGTGGAACAGTGATTCCCTCTCTATGTGGAGAATCATAATCTAGGACCTCAAAAAGCTCTGAATGAGGTTCCTCTTCCATCTCTAATTTAAAGGTATGGCTTGGGACATCTCACGGACAAAGCTAGAAAAGGATATACTTTCTGGAGGAGAGGTGGGATGCCATAGAACTCCTCAGCTGAGAGGTACTATGGATCCTGATACATCTCCTAGGAAAGATCTGAGTCTGACTCTTTAAAGTACTCCTCTTAGGTAGTATGTTTCGACTAGTGCGTCGGCTCTGAATGTGTAAGCATTTATAGATGAATAACTCTTCTGGGCAAAGCTACCCAATGAGTAATTCCCAGGTTCCGTTTACAGGAGTCTGGCTAAACCAACTTCCTAGCTCTGTCCAGGGGTTATATATTATAAAGGAACCTGGCTGTTCTGGGCCTACACCAGAACTTTTCTTCTGTTAGAGAGAACTGGAATAAAAGTAGTCACTGCTGTGAAATATATTAATTTATTATATAGGTAAGAAAATAGAATAATACACCCTACACTACAGCTCAGCTGTACAAATGTAGCTCCCTTATGCTGATAAGCAACTGTAGAATGTATTGTCTAACTAAAACACTGATATCACTGGTTACTAGGTTATTACACAATCCTGATTAGTAATACTGACTAGGTCATGAAGTAATACAGTTAGCAGCACATCTTCCTGATCACAAAGTTCTGACTAACCCGCCTTTGCTGAGGTAAGAACCCACTAACTAATCCCCGACTATAGGATATAAATCCCCGTAATTCTCACCGAGCTGACTCTAGGTGGTCTCTCAGATGAAGTGGACACAGGTTTTTCCCTTTAGACTCCAGCTGTTTTCCACAGCGAGTCCCCGTCTTAGGAAACAGCACAGGCTCTCTGCAGTATGCAGGATTACAGTCTCTCTGGCCGGTAAAGCTGAACCAACAGGTACTTTCTTCAGATGGTCAGTTCACAAGGTTGTGGACCACTTCAGGTCTCGCTGGTCTTCTTGTCAGCTACCCTTCTTCCAGTAGAACCAGCCAAATTCTCCCTTTCTTCTTTTCTTTCTTCTTCTGTCTGTCCTCTGCCTTCTCTTTCTGATCTACGCTCTCTGGCCCCTGATTCCCAGGTGACCAGACAGCAACCAATCTGGATCTTGTCCAGCTCCTTCCCTGAGCAAGAAAAACCTTTTTGATCTTCCAGTTGTTACACTGTGGTATGCATTCCTGTCTCTCATCAGACTCGCTGGCACCATGGCCTTACCCCCTGTAGCTCATCAGGGAGGTGCAAGGGTCAGGTAGCCCACTGCATATCCTTGAATTTCCAGACCTGCCAGTTATTTACCACAAGCAGAGCTCTGCCACAAACAGAAAGTTGAATCTGCTTGGTCACGGAAGTGCAGGGTCTTAGTTCAGACTCCCTTTCTTTCCGAGCACTCTACCAAAACCCTCATCCACACCCTTGTCACCTCTCATTTAGACTACTGCAATCTGCTTCTTGCTGGCCTCCCACTTAGTCACCTCTCCCCTCTCCAGTCGGTTCAAAACTCTGCTGCCCGTCTCGTCTTCCGCCAGGGTCGCTTTACTCATACTACCCCTCTCCTCAAGACCCTTCACTGGCTCCCTATCCGTTTTCGCATCCTGTTCAAACTTCTTCTACTAACCTATAAATGTACTCACTCTGCTGCTCCCCAGTATCTCTCCACACTTGTCCTTCCCTACACCCTTTCCCGTGCACTCCGCTCCATGGATAAATCCTTCTTATCTGTTCCCTTCTCCACTACTGCCAACTCCAGACTTCGCGCCTTCTGTCTCGCTGCACCCTACGCCTGGAATAAACTTCCTGAGCCCCTACGTCTTGCCCCATCCTTGGCCACCTTTAAATCTAGACTGAAAGCCCACCTCTTTAACATTGCTTTTGACTCGTAACCACTTGTAACCACTCACCTCCACCTACCCTCCTCTCTTCCTTCCCGTTCACATTAATTGATTTGATTTGCTTACTTTATTTATTTTTTGTCTATTAGATTGTAAGCTCTTTGAGCAGGGACTTTCTTTCTTCTATGTTTGTGCAGCGCTGCGTACGCCTTGTAGCGCTATAGAAATGCTAAGTAGTAGTAGTAGTAGTAGTAGTAGTAGTTGTATACACAGGCTGAGATCAGCAGAGTGAGGCTCACAGGGAAATAGCCCTACACATGGAAGAACATTGTGGCAGATGAGTCTCCAATGCTGGAGAAGGTTCCTCTGCAAATGTTGATGCATGCATCAGTCAGATTTGTGGTGTCCCTGATGGTCGATGCTGAGGTGTTGTGTGAGATCTCAAATGATTATTAAATTGCCTCAGTGTTCAGCAAGCCTTTTGTAAGATACTATTGTAGTTTGCATGCAGAGTCGTAAACATCCATTTTCTGACCTAGACTTCCTATACAAAATCAGACTCTTATTGTAATTTTTTTTTTTGTTACATTTGTACCCCGCACTTTCCCACTCATGGCAGGCTCAATGCGGCTTACATATTGTATACAGGTACTTATTTGTACCTGGGGCAATGGAGGGTTAAGTGACTTGCCCAGAGTAATCTGTATTGGGCCTAAGGCTAGGACAAATGCAGACAATCAAGACTGAAACAAATAAATTGTCCAATAAAAGGTATCAACTATAACTTGTTTGAATATTTTGACAACAAATAGACAAACTGTCATCTCAAGAAAGTTTATTGAATCAGAGAACTGAAGACAGAAGTGTTGTTGATGGGGAGAAAGATTGAAAGGCAAACAAAAGAAAAGTTGTAGGTAGAGAGAAATCAACATGCTGGAAAAACAGAGATTCTAACCCAGTGACCTTTTGTCTTTCAGGAGGAGCCAAGTATGAAGCCCTTCTTCTTTAAGAATATTGGTGAGTCCCATGGGCCATTACTGGCTGAATTCTTCCAGTTACCAGGCACCTTGCCTGGTGTTGTTTGCCTGGATGGAAGGAGGTTGAAGGCCAAATGCCACACATCAGCCCATAGTGACTAGTGCTACTTCAGAAAATGGTGTCATTTTTAGAGTAGTTTACTTCAGAAATGGCTAAGCACAAATGCAGTGAATGGAGCTGATGTACATGCAATCCTAGACCCAAAGGATTAGAGAAATGGAAATATCTGCATATGCTTATTGCTATCCATAAATTCCTGGAAAATTCATTAAAGCATTCATCTCCCCCATGGAAAGAATAAGGGACAGCAGATGCACTGCTCAGAGGGGGCTGCTGATATGACAAGATAGCATTTGGTTCTTTATAAAACTCTTTTTCCCCCATTATTTGAACCAAACCATTAACACATTCTGAAGCGGCCCAGTAAAATATGACCATTATTGGGGGATTAGTCCCCTGGGCTACAACTAATTCAATCACTTTCAATATACTACGCAGACACAGTACCCATAAGATTATACATGTATCAATGAGATATTCATTGGCACTAGCAGCTGCAGCCTCAGCCTGGCAGTGGGTACTGTCACAGTGCATCTTATGGCCATAGTAGAGATGAGTTTTGATTTCATTGCTTCAAGACAAATGTACCTAAAATTCCTTCTGATGATACTAGTTAAGGAAAAGGTGCATTGTCAGCTCTGTAGAGTATATAATTTAGGAAAGCCAAATCCCCCCGGCACCCTCTTTGTTTTTATTTGTTGTTGTTAGTTTTGTTTTGCTTTTTTGGCAGCACAGGCTGATGCACTCCTGGATTTACCCACATGAAAATGTGTGGATTTGTAGACTTTGCTCTCTTTATTAGGAAAATGAGAACGACAAGTCTCAGCTTGTACTAGGCATAAAACCAGGATTAAATCAATTTACCTGTACTGAAAACGAAATAAAGCCTGCTGGTGACCATAATTTCATTTCTTTCATGTAACAACAGTAGTGAACTAATTTATAACAGCTAAATTGACCAGCTGCATTTAAGCTTGAGTTGCCCTTTAACAGGGGAAGCTCTTAAGGTAAAGAAGGGAAAGTCCTAAATCAGAGAGAAAGAGGCTGGAGAAAGAATGCTGGGTGGAGGAGTGAGAGGTAGGAGACACAGTGGCTGTGTTACTGGAAAGAGGGCAGCCTCTGCAATTGTGCCTGGGCCCATGGACAAAGGGCCCATCTCCAGCCAATCTACTACTATTTATAATTTCAATAGTGATCCTAGATGTACACAATGCTGTACACAAGCATGTAAGAGTCAGTCCCTTCTTGACAGATCTATCATATGTTTATGTTTATTAAAGCGCTTGATATACTGTGTTTCTGGCTTACAGGTCATAGCGGTTAACAACAACTAATTCATAGAATAGAAGGAAAAGGAAAACGAATACTATTTTAAAAAACCAGGAAAGATCTCATTTGCACCACAGAGTTGATAAATCAATCTGAAAGTAAAAATATAAAAAGTCTAAATCATACATCCATTATAAGTAGCTTTCATCACCTCAGCCAGTAACTGGTGTCACAACTCGGGGAAGGTGAGCCCTTGGGCCGCAGTCAGGTTTACATTGCGTACCTAACCCTAAGTCTAGGCAGGCCCCAGCTGGCAACAGGCGAGTCACGCCCTGGCAAAGACTAAACCAGACAATAGCTCTTAAAAGAGCCCTTAAGGACTGGCAAGAAAGAATCTAGGTCAGTAGATAGCTCTTAAAAGAGCTCTTCGGGGCACACCAACAAGTCAGGGTGGAATGTGGCTCTTAAGAGAGCTCTTTGGGGCAGGCCTGATGGAGGCAAGGCCAGAGAGTAGCTGGAACCTGAAGACCAGAAGATCCAAAGGCCTGGGGACCAGGGACAACTGGAGGTCCGAGGGCCAGATAGCCAGACTGGAACTCAGCTATGAACTGGGACAAGGCTGGCACAGGATGGCAGACACAGACTGGAACAATGCTGGAACAAGGTTGAAGACAAAGGCTGGAACAAGGCTGCAACTCTACCAGACAAGGTAGGTGATCCATTGCAAAGACAGTCCTGAAGAGTCCTTGGATCCCTTACAAAGCTCCCAGTAGTGATGTCATCATTGAGCATCCTGGGGCCTTTTTCGTCTCTGGCCCTTCAAGTCAGGTTCCGATGCATATGCATGTGCCTAGGAAGCACCAGAAGCAGCAGCAGTGTGACCAGCCTGCCATGAGAGAAGAAACATCCAAAGTAGTGAGGGAGGCCATGGAAACCGTTTCTCAATGGTTGATGGTAGGCTGGGTATGAGATGTGGGGCATGGCCACAGCCATGACAGTACCCCCCCCCCCCCCCCCCACCAAAAGACCCCCCACTTCTCAGTCTGGGTTTGGGTCTATGGGGAAACATACGGTGGAACCTTCTGATGAGCACAAGGGCATGAACATGAATCGCTGGCTCCCAGGAGTTATCTTCAGGACTGTAGCCCTTCCATGTGACAAGATACTGGAGCCTACCTTGCACCTTCCTGGAATCAAGAATATCCTGGACCTCATATTCATGGTCCAGATCTACAGGCGCAGTACATGGAATAGGAGGTTTGTCTCTTTTCCATTTCAGCACCAGAGGCCTAAGAAGAGATACGTGGAATGTGTTACGGATTTGCAGAGTAAGAGGTAATTTCAACTGGTAAGAAATGGATCCAACTTGATGAATGATTGGGTAAGGTCTGATGAATCGAGGAGCAAACTTTGTTGATGGGAGCTTGAGTCGGAGATTATGGATGGAGAGCCAAACCAAATCCACAGGCCGGAATTAGGGAGCAGAACATCTCTTGCTATCTGCCTGCCTCTTGTACCTTTCATCAGCCCAGATCAGGATTTCTTGCATTCTCTTCCACTGGTTAGAGAGGGACATAACTATGGCTTCAGCAGTCAGTACTGTAGAAGTTTGGGATAAGGGCAAAGGCACTCTCGGGTGCCGCCTGAATACTATCTGGAATAGAGATGAGCCAGAGGCCTCACTCACTTGGTTGTTGTAGCTGAACTCTGCCCAAGGTAACGGCTGGGACCAATTGCCTTGCTGGAAGGATACGTAGCTGCGCAGGAAGGTCTTAAGGATCTGATTGACTCTTTCTGTCTGACCATTGGTTTGATGGCGCTAGCCAGACGAGAAGTCAAAGTTAATTTACAGGGTCTTGAACAGATTCCACCAGAACCTTGAAGTGAACTGAACTCCCCAGTCGAAGACAATGGTTTCTGGTAATCCATGTAGGCGAAAAACTTCCTTGAAAAAGTGTTGGGCCAATGTAGGTGCAGATGGTAATCCGGGTAAAAGAATAAAGTGAGCCATCTTAGAGAATCAGTCTACAATCACCCATATGGTGATAAATCCCTCGGACTCAGATCCATCACAAAATCTATGACTGTATGGACCTACAGAGCCTCTGGTATTGGGAGAGGTTGAAGAAGCCCCCACAAACACAAATGAAACAGCTTGTGGAAGGCACAGATGGAGCAAGAGGTCATAAGGTCACGCACATCGTTCTTCATCTGCGGCCACCAGTATGTATGGGATATGAGCTCCAATGTTTTACTGACTACAGGATGTCCAGTGAGCTTGGAATTATGACCCCCATCTTAATAGGGTATCCCGGAGATGCACTACTGGCTTGCCCAGGAGTACTGGTAGGGAAGTGGCAGCAAGGATCTTAGCTGGGTCAAGAATAGGCTGAAGATCAGGACTTTCATCAGTAGGTTTGAAAGACCGGGAAAGGGCATCAGCCTGCACAGTTTTCTCAGTCGGTCGAAAGACTACTGGAAATCAAATTGGGCAAAGAATAGTGACATTGGGAGTGGTGGGGGTTGAGTCTCCAGGCCTCCTGCAAGGAGAGGAGGTTCTTATGGTCCATGGTCACTGTGAATGGATGCTTAGCATCTTCAAGTAGATGGCACCACTCTTCCAATGCCATATTAATGGCTAGTAGTTCTCTATCTCCAATGGTATAATTCTTCTCTGCTGGTGATAATTTCTTGGAAAAGAAGTCACAAGGTACCAGCTTACCATTGGTGGTGGATTGGGATAAGACAGCACTGGCCCCAACGGAGGATACATCAATGTCTATGAAGAAAGACTTTTCAGGATAAGGATGATGGAGCACTGGGTTGGAGGTGAAGGCTCATTTTAGGAGCTCAGAGGCTTGTATGGCCTCTTCTGGCCAATCCCAGGCATTAACCTCCTTACAAGTCAAGATGGTAAGTGGGGAGGCAATAGTAGAGTAACCACAAATAAATTGACAATAATAATTTACAAAGCCTAGGAAACATTGCATAGCTCATCGCACCACAGTATGAGGCCAGTCCTGAGTGACAGACAGCTTAGCGGGATCCATTGTAAGGCCCTGATCAGATATGATGTAATCTTATTCTGTTCAAAGATACATTTCTCAAGTTTTGCATAGAGATGGTGCTCACAGAGACACTGGAGAACCTGTTTTACTTGATCTCGGTGTTGGACGAGTATCTTGGAATACATCAGCATGTAGTCCAGGTATACCAGGACACAACTTTATAGAAGGTCCGTAAGATGTCATTCATGAAGTTCTGGAAGTTGGAGCATTCAAGAACCCGAAATGTATAATTAGGTATTCATAATGTCCATCTCTTGTGTTAAAAGCTGTTTTCCATTCATCTCCCTCAAGGATGTGAATCAGATTGTAGGTCTCTTGAAGATCCAACTTGGTGAAGATGCGGGTTCCCTAAAGGTGGTTAAAAAGCTTGGATATCAGGGGAAGAGGATATTTATTTTTGACAGTGATGTTCAATCCCTTGCAGTCAATACAGGAGATTAGGGTATGGTCCTTTTTCCCCACAATGAAGAAGCTGGCCCTGCTGGGGAGGTAGAAGGATGGATAAATCTTCTCTGCAGGTTTTCCATGATGCAATCTGACCTTGCCTTGGTCTCAGGTACCAGAAGTGAGTAAACTCTTCCCTGGGATGGCATCTTCCTCAGTAGAAGTTCAATGGGACAGTCATACTCCTGGTGAAGAGGGAATGTCTTGGCTTGTTTCTTAAATAAAACACCAGAAAAGGCTGCATAAATGTGGGGCAAGCCATCAGGAATACTTATGTCTGCAGAGACTAAGGCAACGTGGGAGTCACACAATCTAGATAACATTGGTGACAGGCATTACTCTAGGTGGTGATTTCTCTATCTCCCAGTCTATTACTGGGTTATGCTTCTATAGACAGGGTAAGTCCAAGATGATTGGATTTACAGATGTCTGAAGCACATTAAACATGATAGCCTTTCTATGAAGGGCCCCTATTCTCAGACATAGGGGTTCTGGCCTTAAGGTGGCCATGAATGCTACCATACACGGAAGAGACCAGGATGGTTTTGGTTAAGTCCCAGGTGGGAATTTTAAAATGCAGGTTGAGGGCTTCATCAATTAAATTCCCTCCTGTTTCATAGCCAATGAAGGTGAATTTTATTTCTTGATCTAGGTCTAGCAAGGATGGAACCAAGAACTGTGTGCAGGGAATCCTGACAAATGAACCTAGTGTTGTTTCCCCATCCAGAGCTAGGCCTGACAGCTTCCCAACTTATTGTAACCAGTTGTAGAAATTGGTTTAATTTGTTTACCTTACTGCTGGGAGAGCAGGGGGGTTGGCTGAAGGTGTCCTGGGTTGTCAGGGAGATATTTAGCTAGGATGAATTCCTGCACATGAGCAATTCATACCAAGGAGACCTGCACTGACACCTGAAATTTTAAAAGTGCTAAAAATAAGTTTTAAAAGTATTTACATTAAATTTAATTGCAGAATTTAGGTGCTAGGAAATGGGATTGGTATGCTATGTACTCAAATTTGTTCAAATCATATGCAAATTAGTCCGTTTTTGGGAGGGTCTCATTTGCATAGTTGTGAGTAAACATTTATAGGAATGTGTACAGCCTTAATGTTAGGGCATGGCTCTGATTCAAAATGTGAAGTTTGATCCAAAAACAAAGGGTTTATCTAGTGTTTTTGACTAAAAATTCCCATTAGAGTGTCTGTATGTTAATCTGCATTCAAATAGAACTATCTGATTGGATGATCAGCTCCTGTTAGAAAATCTGCCCGGTAACAGAGAGAGGAGAGCAACTGACCTGCATCTGGTAGCTCCGTGTGTAAAAGAGTTGAAAGAAAGAATTGTTGTTTGATCTAAGTTCACTGAAGTTATAAAAGAGTGCCTAATTATGTGGTAAATGAGAAAATATAAGTGAAAAGAGATTGGTGGAGATTTACAAGTTTGAGGTTTCTCTACTGAGAAAAGGATCTGAATATTTCAGGATTACTTGAAGCTTATGAAAAATAGAAAAGGGAGAATTTCAGTTTAAGAGTGCTTAAAAAAATCCTATAAGCTATATAAAGGCTAAGTAGATTTAAGTGCCTGTAAGCAAGGAAACCTTAAGATTTGATCTGAAATAAATATTTGATCTGAGATAAATAGTTGATCTGAGATAAATGTTTGATCTGAATTAGGGTTACCATTCGTCCGGATTTCCCCGGACATGTCCTCTTTTTGAGGGCATGTCCGGGGCGTCCGGCGGATTTTGCCTGCACCCACGTTTGTCCGGATTTCTGGACAAACGTGGGCGCGGGTGCGGGCAGGCGCGTGCGTGTGGGTGGGCGATCGGCGCCGTGGGTCTGGTCTCCCGTCCCCTCCCCTTCCTTACCATGTTCCCTGGTGGTCTAGTGACGTCTTCGGGGCAGGAAAGAGCCCCCTCTTTCCTGCCCGGAGCGCTGCCTCCCCTGTCTATCATCCTCCTCGGTCTGGCTGGGGATTCAAAATGGCCGCCGAGAGTTGAACTCTCGCGAGGCCGCTTCAACTCTCGGTGGCCATTTTGAATCCCCAGCCAGACCGAGGAGGATGCAGCAGGCAAGGGCAGGCAGCGCTCCGGGCAGGAAAGAGGGGGCTCTTTCCTGCCCTGAAGAGAAGACGCTACTAGACCACCAGGGCTAGATAGTGAGGGGGGGGGGGGGGTATGTAAGAGGGGGGGAGGGGACTATGTGACGGGGGGGGCGGGGAATAGGGGCGGAACGAGGACCTGAAGGGGGCGTGGCGGGGGCGGGGGCGTGACATGTGTCCTCTTTTTCAGAGGACACAAAATGGTAACCCTAATCTGAATTATATTCTTTGGTGAAAAGGAGATAAGTTAGAAAAAGAATCTTTGGGAACTAAGAGGACTTTGCTCACATTTTAAATTAGCCAGATCAGTGGACTTACTGAGTAGAGAGGGGAGTGGATCTATGAATGTGTGTGTGTGTGGATGAGATCCAGCAGTGGGCTTCAAGATCTCAGCAGCTTGGAAGAAAAAAAAAAAGTGTTGATCTTTATATAGTCAGGGAGGGTAAAGTTATAACAAAGCTACTTAAAGGTAGGGTGCGGGAGCTGGTCGGGGGGGGGGGGTGTCATCGTGCTGCACCCGGGGGGCAGCCCCCCCTGCTACGCCACTGAGGCTAGGGCTTTTCAGCTTGGAGAAGAGATGGCTGAGGGGAGACATGATAGAGGTATATAAAATAATGAGTGGAGTGGAACAGGTGGACGTGAAGCGTCTGTTCACGCTTTCCAAAAATACTAGGACTAGGGGGCATGCGATGAAACTACAGTGTAGTAAATTTAAAACAAATCAGAGAAAAGTTTTCTTCACCCAACGCATAATTAAACTCTGGAATTCGTTGCCGGAGAATGTGGTGAAGGCAGTTAGCTTAGCAGAGTTTAAAAAGGGGTTAGACGGTTTCCTAAAGGACAAGTCCATAAACCACTACTAAATGGACTTGGGAAAAATCCACAATTCCAGGAATAACATGTATAGAATGTTTGTACAATTGGGAATCTCGTCAGGTGCCCTTGGCCTGGATTGGCCGCTGTCGTGGACAAGATGCTGGGCTCGATGGACCCTTGGTCTTTTCCTAGTGTGGCATTACTTATGTACTTATATGTTCACTCTGTCTGACATTTATTATGGAGAAAGATTAACAGAATGAGAGATTTATAAGAGGAGGAGGAGAGTTGAGGAGTACAGTAAATAGACCATTAATACTTATCATTTCTACTACATAACTAAATGTACACAGTACTGTACAGATATACATGAGACAGATCTTTCTCTATGGAGCTTACCATTTAGCACAAGACACATAGGATGTCTCAAAAACTTTGGACCTGATATTTCACAAACACTTTAGCATTTGCTGGTTGTAGATATTCACTGTTAGTGAGTAAAAATATACAGAATATATCTAAATCATATATATGAGTGCTCAGTAAAGTGTCAATTGCTACGGCTGGTCTAGAAAATAGCAACGGACAACGTCACTCCATCATTGCACTCAGCCTTACCTATCATCCCCTACTTTTGTTCAATAATGTACTCTCATAACAGGCCAAGGTCCATGATCTGATCACAAGAGTTGAAGCAACAAGCTGTAATATGAGTTGACTGCCCTCTCAAGCTTTCAGCAACCAGCAAAAATACACAGTGTGCATATGGCATTCTGTGGGCTGAAATCAGTGGTGTGCTGGAGCCGGCTCTGTCCGGCTCGCAAGAGCTGCCGTCTCTCCAGGCTTCCCCTGCTTGCTTCGGTGATGTTTGCACCCTTAGTCCCGCCTTCTGTCATTCTGACGTCATTTCCTCTTTCCGCGAAGGCGGGACTAAGGGCGCAAACATCACCAAAGCAAGCAGGGGAAGCCTGGAGAGACGGCCAGCACGCAGCAGGGCTTTAAATAGCGCGCGCTTCAACGGAGGTAATTAAAAAAGACAGATGGAAAAGAAAAGAAATAAATGGAAAGGAAGCCCTGGAAACGGAGTCAAGGGAACAGATAGAGAGCAGCAGAATCAGATACTGGACCAGCATGATCAGAGAAACAAAGTCACCAGACAACAAAGGTAGAAAAAAATAATTTTATTTTCATTATAGTGTTTGGAATATGTCCACTTTGAGAATCAGGTGCTGAACGTTAAAAGTTTATATTTATTTACTTATTTATGGCATTTTATCCCATATTAAAACTTACCTGTTCAAAAAGGCGTACCCTACCGACCCAACTTAAATGCCTGAACCCTGCAACACCATGAAACCAAAGCATTTTCTGAAATGCTACCTGTTCCACACGCAGGGCCCAAGAGACAGGCAGAGCTCCGGAGTCTCAATGCGTGGATGAGACAATGGTGCAGGGAGGAGGGTTTTAGATTTGTTAGGAACTGGGCAACATTCTGGGGAAGGGGAAGCCTATTCTGAAAGGATGGGCTCCACCTTAACCAGGGTGGGACCAGGCTGCTGGCGTCGGCATTTAAAAAGGAGATAGAGCAGCTTTTAAACTAGAAATGAGGGGAAGGCCGACAGTCACTCAAAAGCGCATGGTTCGGGATAAGGTATCTTGCAAAGATACCTCACAAACAGGGAAGATAGGGTTTCTGGATAGTGAGGTTGCACAACAGACCGTGGTAGGCCAGGTGCCCTTAAATACAACTAAAGATCAGACAAAAGATTCCAAATCAGTAGTGTCCAGTACTAAGCATCATGCATTTCATACTCTGAAATGTATATATGTAAATGCTAGGAGTCTTAAGAAATAAGATGGGAGAGTTGGAATATATTGCACTAAATGAAAATTGGATATAATAGGCATTACTGAGAACTGGTGGAAGGAGGATAACCAGTGGGACACTGTCATGCCAGGGTACAAAGTATATCGTAGTGATAGGGTGGACCGGACTGGTGGAGGGGAAGCATTGTATATTAATGAGAGCCTTGACTCAGATAGATTACAAATTCAGCAGGACACAAATCACACCTTTGAATCATTGTGGGTTGAAATTCCATGTATAAAAGGGAAAAAGACGGTGATAGGAGTGTACTACCGTCCGCCTCGCCAGGATGAGCAGGTAGACACAGAAATGATAAAAGAAATCAGAGACGCAAACAAAATGGGCAATGTGATAGGAGGAGTGGCCTAGTGGTTAGGGTGGTGGACTTTCGTTCTGGGGAACTGAGGAACTGAGTTCGATTCCCACTTCAGGCACAGGCAGCTCCTTGTGACTCTGGGCAAGTCACTTAACCCTCCATTGCCCCATGTAAGCCGCATTGAGCCTGCCATGAGTTGGAAAGCGCGGGGTACAAATGTAATTAAAAAAAAAATAAAAAAACATAATGGGTGACTTCAATTATCCAAATATAGACTGGGTAAATGTAACATCGGGACACGCTAGAGAGGTACAATTCCTTGATGAAATCAATGACAGCTTTATGGAGCAGCTGGTGCAGGAGCCGACGAGAGAAGGAAAAATTCTAGACTTGGTCCTTAGTGGAGCGCATGATCTGGTGAGGGACGATATGGTACTGGGGCCGCTTGATAACAGTGATCATAATATGATCGGTTTTAATATCGACCTTGAAGTAACTATACACAGGAAGTCAAATCCATTAGCGTTTAACTTTAAAAAAGGAGACTATGATAAAATGAGAAGAACAGTGGAAAAAAAACTTAGGGGGACAACTGAGAGGGTAAAAAATGCACAACAGGAATGGACGCTGTTCAAAAATACCATCCTGGAGGCCCAGGCCAAACATATTCCACTAATTAGAAAAGAAAGACGGAACTCCAAAAGACAGCCGGCCTGGTTGAAAAGTGAGGTGAAGGTAGCTATTAGGGCTAAAAGAAATGCCTTCAGAAAATGGAAGAAGGACCCGTCTGAAAATAACAAGAAGCAGCATAAGGAGTGTCAAAGCAAACGTAAGGCGCAGATAAAGAAGGCCAAGAGGGAGTACGAAAAAAAGATAGCATTAGAGGCAAAAAAACATAGTAAAAATTTTTATCGGTACATTAAAAGCAGGAAGCCGGCAAAAGAATAGGTTGGGCCGCTGGATGACCGAGGGGTAAAAGGGGCGATCAAGGAAGACAAAAACGTAGTGGAGAGATTGAATGCTTCAGTCTTCACCGAGGAAGATTTGGGTGGGATACCTGTGTCGGAAATGATATTTCAAGCGGACGAGTCGGAGAAACTTACTGACTTCACGGTAAACCTGGAGGACGTAATGGGACAGTTCAGCAAACTGAAGAGTAGAAAATCTCCTGGACCGGATGGTATTCATCCTAGAGTACTGATAGAACTGAAAAATGAGCTTGCGGAGCTACTGCTAGTGATATGCAATTTATCCTTAAAATCGAGCGTGGTACCGGAAGATTGGAGGGTGGTCAATGTAACGCCCATTTTTTAAAAAGGTTCCAGGGGAGATCCGGGAAATTATAGACCGGTGAGTATGAATTCGGTGCATGGGAAAATGGTAGAGGCTATTATTAAAAACAAAATTACAGAGCACATCCGAGGACATGGATTACTGAGACCAAGTCAGCACGGCTTTTGTGTGGGGAAATCTTGCCTGACCAATTTACTTCAATTCTTTGAAGGAGTAAACAAACACGTGGACAAAGGGGAGCCAGTTGATATTGTGTATCTGGATTTTCAAAAGGCGTTTGACAAGGTACCTCACAAAAGGTTACAGAGGAAATTGGAAGGTCATGGGATAGGAGGAAAAGTCCTATTGTGGATTAAAAACTGGTTGAAGGATAGGAAACAGAGAGTGGGGTTAAATGGGCAGTATTCACAATGGAGAAGGGTAGTTAGTGGGGTTCCTCAGGGGTCTGTGCTAGGACTGCTGCTTTTTAATATATTTATAAATGATTTAGAGATGGGAGTAACTAGCGAGGTAATTAAATTTGCTGATGACATAAAGTTATTCAAAGTCGTTAACTCGCGACAGGATTGTGAAAAATTACAGAAGGACCTTACGAGACTGGGCGGCTAGATGGCAGATGACGTTTAATGTGAGCAAGTGCAAGGTAATGCATGTGGGGAAAAAAGAACCCGAATTATAGCTACGTCATGCAAGGTTCCACGTTAGGAATTATGGACCAAGAAAGGGATCTGGGTGTCGTCGTCGATTATTTACACCTTATATAAGTGCAAACAAAGAAACTGACACCTATTATAAAGAAGAATAATCAATAATTTTTATTTTTTCAACTGTCCTCCCTTGGACAGAAGCAGTATGAGAACATCATACAGGAAGCAAAGTATACTCACAATACACAATCAGCAATAATACACAGAAGTTAGTTTGCTTTGCTTAGGTTACATATATTCTCCTCAGTTTATATACACTTACATTCGTACTGCACCCAATGCCTGCACGTCAGCAACCCTTTTCTTTGAAGCCTGTTCTTTCTTATCTGCACATGTCAGCAGCATTCTTTCTACCCCTGCACAGACTTTCTGTCTCTGTTTCACACAAGGCTACCCAGCTCAAGGCTAATCCTATGACACCCTTATTGTTTTCACAGGTTTGTGACTCATAGCTCTTTTGCCAGGACCGTGCCAAGGGTCTGTGGCGCCCCCCTGCAAGGGATCGGGTGGCGCCCCCCCCCCGCAGGGGATCGGGTGCTGCGCCCCCCCCCCCCCCCGCAGACAAGCGGTTGGAGCACGCGGGCGCGCCCCCCTCCCCCGTGAAGATGATCGCTGTCCTCTCTCCCCTGCCCTCCTGCTCCTATGTCCCAACTGCCCTCCCTCTTCTCCCCCCCAACAAAATCTCTTTTAAATTTACCTCCGTCCGGCTGGCAGGGCAGCGAAGGCGCAGCGTCAGTGAAGGAGGCGGCGCTCCTGACGTCTCTATTAGTCTTCCCTTCGCTCAATGTCCCGCCTTCTTCTGACATCATTTCTGATGTCAGAAGAAGGCGGGACATTGAGCGAAGGGAAGATTAGTAGAGACGTCAGGAGCGCCGCCTCCTTCACTGACGCTGCGCCTTCGCTGCCCTGCCAGCTGGACGGAGGTAAATTTAAAAGAGATTTTGTTGGGGGGAGAAGAGGGCGGGCAGTTGGGACATGGAAGCGGGAGGGCGAGGCAAGCATGGCACGGCGGGGCGCCCCCCAGAGGACGGCGCCCCCCTGCCACGCTTACCTCGCTTACCGCATTGGCACGGCCCTGTCTTTTGCCTTATACTTACACTCCACTGAGCATAGGAACTTTCTACTGTTTAACTGGTTCTCATTATATTTATGCAGCATGTTTTATTATTATTAACAGCGGTTAGCTTGGCAGAGTTTAAAAAGGGGTTAGTCTTTGACTCCTCTCTCTCCTTCTCTGCGCATATCCAGCAGATAGCCAAGACCTGTCGCTTCTTCCTCTTTAACATCAGCAAAATTCGCCCTTTCCTCTCTGAACACACCACCCGAACTCTCGTCCACGCTCTCATTACCTCTCGCCTGGACTACTGCAACTTACTCCTCACCGGCCTCCCACTTAGCCATCTGTCCCCCCTTCAGTCTGTTCAGAACTCTGCTGCACGTCTCATATTCCGCCAGAACCGATATACTCATATCACCCCTCTCCTCAGGTCACTTCACTGGCTTCCGATCAGATACCGCATTCAATTCAAGCTTCTCCTTCTTACCTACAAATGCACTCAGTCTGCTGCCCCTCACTACCTCTCTACCCTCATCTCCCCTTACGTTCCCGCCCGTAACCTCCGTTCACAGGATAAATCCCTCCTCTCAGTACCCTTCTCCACCACCGCCAACTCCAGGCTCCGCTCATTCTGCCTCGCCTCACCCTACGCTTGGAACAACCTTCCTGAACCCTTACGCCAAGCCCCCTCCCTGCCCGTCTTCAAGTCTTTGCTTAAAGCCCACCTCTTCAATGCTGCGTTCGGCACCTAACCCTTACCGTTCAGTGAATCCAGAATGCCCCAATTTGACTGCCCCTATCGGACCGACCGTTCACTTGTCTATTAGATTGTAAGCTCTTTGAGCAGGGACTGTCTCTCTTTGTTAAATTGTACAGCGCTGCGTAACCCTAGTAGCGCTCTAGAAATGTTAAGTAGTAGTAGTTAGACGGTTTCCTAAAGGACAAGTCCATAAACCGCTACTAAATGGACTTGGGAAAAATCCACAATTCCAGGAATAACATGTATAGAATGTTTGTACATTTGGGAAGCTTGCCAGGTGCCCTTGACCTGGATTGGCCGCTGTCATGGATAGGATGCTGGGCTCGATGGACCCTTGGTCTTTTCCCAGTGTGGCATTACTTATGGCTGCAAAATTGATTTGAGGAAGACATAAGTTTGATCATGTTACTCCTTTGTTGCGATCTTTACATTGGCTACCTGTTCAGGCATGATGTAAATTTAAGCTTTGTGTTTTCATTCATAAACTGTTTTACGGCTTTATTCCAGATTATTTAGTTGAGTTATTTACGGTGGGAAGATCAGGTCGTTCAGTTAGATCAAATGATCATTGTTTATTGCAATTTCCATCTGTAAAAAATGTAATCATAACTCTAGTTTGGCATACTGTTCAGTACAATGTTGGAATTCTCTTCCTTTGCAACTAAGAGTAGTAACATCTTACATTAGATTTCACAGATTCTTGAAGGCTCATTTATTTTCCACTTATTTGATCTAGTCTTTCGATCAAATTATTGATCTGGTATAGTTTGGATTAATAATACATTTGTATAAAATTTGTGTACATTTTTCCTAGTGATGGCCTAGTTATCTTTTACACAGATTGTAATCTGCATTGATCCTTTGTGGGTAGATAGCGGAATATAAATTTTATTGTATTATATTGTATTGTATAGAATAGAGTGACTCCAAGTACACAATTTTTCATCTGTAGCTGGGCAACCTGGAAGAACTTTTGGGCCACATTCTCCACACTCCCCCCCTCCCCAGGCATGCAGTAGACTCTTGAATTTTTAGCACAGCATAAGTTTTCTTTGTGGCTGCTTCACCCATGAGACTAGAGCATATCATTTGTGGGCAGTGTGGGACGGGGAAGAGATGCTGGATTCATTGTACGATATGTCTCTCTTTTCCTGTTGGTTTCATATTGGCATTCCTTATTTGTTCTCAATAAAAATGATTTAAACATAAAATTACCCTTCAAGTGCAGAGGATGAAAGAGAATCAGAAGATACCGTAGGCAACTATCTAATGAATCTTCAATGATAGGTTGATATGAAGCAGTAATGAGAGGAAGAAAGGCAGAGGAGGAGGATACAGACAGACACTTCAAAAGAGAAGATGCATGATTAGCCTCCCAGGAGGGGAGTAAGCATCAAAGAGAGAAGATTCCTGAAAGCTGGAGGGGAAGGAGTAGGAAATCATAGCTGTGAAAAAAAAGAAAACTAGATTTTTCTTGCCATTTTTTGGAGTTTTGCACAGAATTTGCTCTTGGGAAGATTTGAAAACCCCATTACTAACCCTTTATCTCTTTCTTCTTGCCAGTTGCAGATGTGGCCTGCCTGCTCATCTTTCTTGGGATAGGTATCACCATGGTGACTGTGGGTGAGTATGGCCCCATTCTTCCCAGTACCTGGAGAAGTGGGGATGGGAAAGGCATTCCATCCACTTTCTCTTCAGTTGTGGTTATCTAAGTCATCCTTCTCAGTCCTGTCCTATAACATGTGCTGATTGATAGAAGTTGAAATAGGACTGGATGATAGTTGTGTAATGTTAATCAGATAATGCACTTCCTATCGCTTTTTATGAACATAAGAGTAGCCATAGGGGTCAGACCAATGGTCCATCTAGCCCAGTATCCTGTTTTCCGAACAGTGGCCAAGCCAGGTCACAAGTACCTGGCAGAAGCCCAAATCGTGGCAACACTCCATACTACAAATCCCAGGGCAAGCAGTTGCTTCCCATGTCTGTCTCAATAGCAGACTATGGACTTTTCCTCCAGGAATTTGTCCAAACCTTTTTTAAACCCAGATACGCTAACCGCTGTTACCACATCCTCCGGCAAAGAGTTCCAGAGCTTAACTATTTGTTGAGTGAAAAAATATTTCCTCCTATTTGTTTTAAAAGTATTTCTATGTAACTTCCTCAAGTGTCCCCTAGTCTTTGTACTTTTGGAATGAGTAAAAAATCAATTTACTTCTACTCATTCTACACCACTCAGGAGTTTGTAGACCTCAATCATATTTCCCCTCAGCCATCTCTTTTCCAAGCTGAAGAGCCCTAACCTCTTTAGCCTTTCCTCATACGAGAAGAGTTCTATCCCCTTTATCATTTTGGTCTCTCTTCTTTGAACCTTTTCTAATTCCACTATATCTTTTTTGAGATATGGTGACTAGAACTGAGCGATACAAAATAATTATAATATTTTCTGTCTTATTCACTCTTTCCTAATAATTCCTAGCATTCTGTTTGCTTTTTTGGCCGCCGCCGCCGCCACATACTGAGCAGAAGATTTCAGCGTATTATCTACAATGACATCCAGACCTTTTTCTTGAGCGCTGACCCCCAAGGTGGACCATAGCCTGCTCACATGTGGGAGAAATGTGGGATATAAATGTGCTAAAATAAATAAATAAAATAGCATCAGATAACTATGATTTGTATTATTCTTTCCAATGTGCATCACTTTGCATTTGTCCACATTAAATTTCATCTGCCATTTGGATGCCCAGTCTTCCAATTTCCTAAGGTCTTCCTGCAATATTTCACAGTCCACAAATGTTTTAACAACCTTGAATAGTTTTGTATCATCTGCAAATTTGATCACCTCATTCATTGTTCTGATTTCCATATTATTTATAAATATGTTAAGTAGTACCGGTCCCAGTACAGATCCCTGTGGCACTCCACTGTTCACCCTCTTCCATTGAGAGAAATGACCATTTAACTCTATCCTCTGTTTTTTGTCCAATAACCAATTCTTAATCCACACCAGAACCTTGCCTCCTATCCCATGACTCTTTAATTTTCTCAGGAGTCTCTCAGGAAGAACTTTATCAAAAGCTTTCTGAAAATCTAGATACACTACATCAACCGGCTCACCTTTATCCACATATTTATTCATGCCTTCAAAGAAATTAAGTAAATTGGTGAGGCAAGTCTTCCCTCGGCTAAACCCATGCTGACTCTGTCCCATTAAACCATGTTTGTCTACGTGTTCTGTAACTTTATTCTTTATAATAGTTTCCACTATTTTGCCCAGCACCGATGTCAGGCTCACCAGTCTATAATTTCCCAGATCACCCCTAGAACCCTTTTTAAAAATCAGTGCCACATTGGCCACTCTCCAGTCTTCAGGTACTATGGACGATTTTAACAACAGGTTACATATTACTAACAGCAGATCAGCAATTTCATGCTTGAGTTCTTTGAGTACCCTTGGATGTATGCCATCCGGTCCAGGTGATTTACTACTCTTTAATTTGTCAATTTGTCTTAGTACATCTTCCAGGTTCACTGAGATTTCTTTCACTTCCTCTGTATCATCACCCTTGAAAACCAATTCTGGTACAGGCAGATCTCTTACATCTTCTTCCGTAAAGACAGAAGCAAAGAATTCATTCAGGAGCCCTTTTACTAAGCCGCATAAGCCTCTACGTGTGCCCAAACGTGCGCCAAAATGGAGTTACTGCCCAGCTACTGCATGGCTCTTGCGGTAATTTCATTTTTGGCATGCGTCCGATACATGCATCCGAAAAATGATTTTTATTTTCAGACATACGTATCAAATGCGCATATTTCATTACTGACCGGTTCCCATGTGAGACTTTACCGCTAGGTCAATGGCTGGCGGTACGGTCTCAGACCCAAAATGGACATGTGCCAATTTTGATTTTGCCGCATGTCCATTTTTGGCAAAAATTTTTAAAAAGCATTTTTTACAGGTGCACTGAAAAATTATTCTGCGTGCACCCAAAACTTGCATCTACACGCAGGCCATTTTTCAGCGTACCTTTGTAAAAGGGCCTCTCAGTTTCTTCACTATGGCCTTGTCCTCCCTGAGTGCCCTTTTTGCTCCTTCGTGATCTAACAGTCCCACGGATTCCCTCGCAGGTTTTCTGCTTCTGATGTACCTGAGAAAGTTGTTACTGTGAGTTTTAGCCTCTGCAGCAAGTTTCTCTTCATATTCTTTTTTAGCCTGCTCTATTAATGCTTTGCATCTGACTTGCCAGTGCTTATGTTGCTTCTTATTTTCTTCATTTGGGTCCTTTTTCCATTCTTTAACCCTTTAGTGTCCAATGTTCCCGTAATAAGCCATATGGGATCAGATTTACGGGAACATTGGACACTAAAGGATTTTAACAATCTTTTGGCTGTAAAGGCCTCTTTTACTTCACCTTTTAACCATGCTGGCTGATGCTTCTCTTTTTTCCACCTTTGCAAATTCGTGGAATACATCTGGACTGGGCTTCCACGATGGTATTTTTTAATAAAGTCCATGCCTAATTTAGTGTCCTAACCTTTGCAGCCGATCCTTTTAGTTTCTTTTCAAACATTTTCCTCATTTTATTTTAGTTGCCCTTTCGAAAATTAAATGCAGCTACAGTAGATTTCCTTTGCAGGTTCATCCCCCAAGGACCAGATCCAAAATGGCTCCCCTCTTGTCGGTTCCTGGACCAGCTGCTTAATTACTTAGTGTGGGTGTTGTTATGCATTTGTCAGTCCAACATAGTAGCATAGTAAATGGAAACAGATAAAGACTGATTGACTCATCCAATCTGCCCAGTTCAGATTCTTCCTCTGGATTTCTACCAGCCTGGGTAGATGACCATGAAATTCCCACACATAAACCAACAGCAGCCCTGCCCTTCCATATCTTCCACTTGATCATCCATATCTGTATGCCAGGCCTCATTATAGTCACCACCATAACTCTCAGATTTCCCCATCAGCTTCTTTGTGCATAACTACAAATGTACACAGAAGCTGGCTAGTCAGCAGGAACAGACTGAGAGTGGTTTGAGCCCCAGGGCACTAAGAGTGGTCTGGTCCCCCCACCTGGCTGCTGCCTGATGCCCCCTACTACCATCCTGCTGTCCCCCCTACCACCACAGCCAACACCCCCACCATCCCGGTCCTACCTGAAGGGTACTGGTGACCCCCACATTCCTACTAACTAGACTGGACCCAAAAACATGTTTACGCATTTAGTGTGATTTGTTGGGCAAGCAATGGGAGAAGGGGAAGTGGACCCTTTTACTGAGACAGATGTGTGTGGGTGAGAGATGGTTATACAAGATCTTGGGGAGAGGGTGCGTACGAGAATGGAAAAAAACCCCTGTTCTTTCTGTATTTTTGCTGACCAATGTTAAGGTCTTGTCTAGGGCAAGATACTGTATCACACAGCTTAAGAATGTATTGATTGTGAGCTTTGTTACAAGCTTTTAGAAGATAAGTACATGCATATAGAATGGTCCAATGTAATTAAGAGAACTTTAATGGATATTTAGATTTGTATTAATTCTTGGGTCACATTGTATATATACAGTGAAACGGGGAAGTTCGGAGCAGTCTGCTAGCTTAACCACAAGGTCAGCTGGTACATATAGTTTGGATATTTATTTATTTATATATTACATTTGTACCTCGCGCTTTCCCACACACAGCAGGTTCAATGTGGCTTACATAGTAAATAGAATTACAAAGTATTGTAAGGAGAATGTGATACAAAAGTAGCATGAGGTGGTGGGCTTGAAATTTGTGACAGAAGGTATGGTGGTTGAAGACAGCATGACTTTGTGACTAAGATCCAGGTGGAGTGGCGTAACTGCTATTCTAAGAATTGAGGTATGAACTGATAATTGATAGGATACAAGTCAATGTGTTGGATTAGGAAAGTAGATGATTGGTTAGTGGGATGTGCTAAGATGATGATTGATTTCCTGCTTATTGTATAACATGTACTAAATCAAATTGTATAAAAATGAGGGAAATCTATGTGGGGAGGGGGGGGGGGGAGGGCTTCCTTCTTCCCAAGGCAGTGAACTGGTTTGGAGACAAGTAGGTCTCTCTAATCATTTCTTTTCTGTATTTCAGACTTGCATTAGCCTCTGCTTGAGCTACTATTTACTTGTTTCCAGAATAAACTTTTCTTTTTATTTCACTTCTGAGTAAGTATTATTTGTTTTATTAGTATAAGAAACAAACCCAAGAACGTGGGTATTCTAGCAGTCCGCTGAGTATCTAACGTTACAACAGAATCAGATGTTGACATAATCTGAGCTCTTCCAAAATCAGGGCTCCTTTCCTGTGCTGAGTGCAATCCACGTGCATAAGATGGCAGCAGGTGCCGCTGCATCTTTATGCTCTGAGGTACATCCGGAGGTAAAACTTATGTCTTTTCACTCAGAAATGTGAGCTTTCCAGGAATTGATCTCACTTCAGTCAGAGCGGAGCTTCAGGATACACTGAAGGAGCTAAAGAGAGATGTTGGAGAGATCAAAAAGCGGGCAGAGGAAGCAAAAGTACAAGTGGAGGCTCACGGCGAAGACCTGGAGTGCCTTCGCACTTGGCTGGCACAACTAGAACAGCAACAGGACACTGCAACTTTGAAATTGGAAGATTTGGAGAATCGCACCCGTAGGTGCAATATTTGCTTGCGAGGTGTCCCAGAGACGGTTGTAGATTCTTGTGTGGTGGAAGTTATGGATACTATCATTGCTAAATGTTTGCAGCAGGACAGTGATGCCTCTCCCATGCAGGCTCTCATTCTGGAGCGAGCTTATCGGGTGGCGGGTGCCCGTTTGGGTATCTGGCCCAGAGACATTGTGGTATGCTTGCACAGGTACATGGCCCAGGAGAAAGTATTACGAGTGGTACGCCGTAATGGCGGGATGGTGAGATGGGAAGACGTGGACATAGAACTTTACCCTGACATCACCCTGGCAGCGGGAATATATAGAGTGGACCTGATTGCTGCAGGAGCGGCAGATCAGGTACCTGTGGCTCTTCCCCATCGGTTTGGCTTTCATGGGGGGGGGGGGGGGAGGCTTATGCAGCTACCTCCCCAAAAGCAACACAAGAGCAGCTAGCAATGGCCGGTCTGCTCTCGGAGGATAGGATGGAACCATTCGCTTCAGTTTCAATGAGTTCTCACAGAAATCTCCACTCTGGATGGCTTGGCAGTGAGCAAGAAAGTGGGCAAACATGGCTGAGACTGGACTGCATTTATGTTGTATCTAGTATGCCCTTTACAGAAGAAATATGCTAAACTATTTTATTATAGTAGCTTTAGGAGCTTTATTAAGTTGTTTAAAGAAGCACTGTGTTTATCTCTGTTTTCTGCTGTTTGTTCTAGTGAGAGCCTCTGTTTGGTCTTAACATGGGCCCTATTCCTTTTTCTGAGGGGGGAAGGGGAGGGGACATTTGTAACAGTTTGGTTGGGAGAGGAGAACAGAGTTTGTTAGGGTGATGTGTGGGGATTTGTTGAGTGTGCTGATTAGGGCACTAGGTGGGGGTACACCCTTATATGTGGTCCCATTTTCTGGAGTACAATGGGAGATTCTTTTCTTTTGTATCTGCAGCTATGTCTCCTTGATTTATGGTAGAAGAAGAGTACATAAGTACATAAGCATTGCCATGCCGGGACAGACCAAGGGTCCATCGAGCCCAGCACCCTGTCTCCGACAGCGGCCAAAAGAACAAACAATTTGTCCTGCCCATCCCAGAAATAGTGGATTATTCCCACGTCCATTCAATAACATTCTATGGCCTTTTCCTCCAGGAAGCCGTCCAACCCTTTTTAAAAGTCCGCTAAGTTCAGTAAGCCATCCAACCCTTTTTAAAAGTCCGCTAAGTTAACCGCCTTAATCACTTTTTCCGGCAACGAATTCCAGAGTCTAACTACACGTTGAGTGAAGAAAAACACTGCAGCTTCATCGCATGCCCCCTTGTCCTAGTATTTTTGGAAAGCGTAAACAGACGCTCCACATCGACCTATTCCATTCCACTCATTATCTTATAGACCTCTATCATATCTCCTCTCAGCTGCCTTTTCTCCAAGCTGAAGAGCCCCAGCCTCTTTAGACTTTCCTCATAGGGAAGTCGTCCCATCCCCTGTATCATCTTTGTCGCCCTTCTCTGCACCTTTTCTAATTCCACTATATCTTTTTTGAGGTGCGGCGACCAGAATTGAACACAATACTAGAGGTGCGGTCTCACCATGGAGCGATACAACGACAGAATAATATCCTCATTTTTGTTTTCCATCCCTTTTATAATAATACCAAACATTCTATTTGCTTTCCTAGCCACAGCAGCACATTGAGCAGAAGGTTTCAACGTATCATCAACGATGACACCTAGATCCCTTTCTCGGTCTGTGACTCCTAACGCTGAACCCTGCATGACATAGTTATAGTTTGGGTTTGTCAGGTTCTCAGGTTCAGAGCCCGCGGAGACGGGCTCTGGAGCAAACGTGAGCCCTTGGGCTGCTGATGAGGAGCGACAGCAGCAGGCAAAACCCACCAACCAACACTGGGCTAGTACACCGGCACAGGCAAGGACTGCAGGCGTTGCCCAGCGAGCCGGAACACACGGACTGGAACCCCCTGGACTGGAGGACACCAGACTGGTCCGCACAGGACTGGAACACACCGGACTGGAACACACTGGACTGGAACATATAGGACCAGAAAACACTGGACTGGAGTACGCCGGACTGGTCCGCACTGGAACACACTGGACCGGAACACACTGGACTGAAGTACACCAGACTGGTCCGCACTGCTTCACCTGCACTTAGCCACTATCCCCCAGGAGTTGAGCCCCTGGGTTCAAGCGGCCGGCAGGGCTTACCGGATACAGGATAACACAGGGACTGGGATACTCAGCAACTCAGAAGTGTTCCTACAGCATAACCAGACTGAAGTGCTCCTAAGCACCTAACCATAGAAGTGCTCCCAAGCACTACACTAACAGAAGTGCTCCTAAGCACTAAACTACAGCAGTGCTCCACAGCACTAACTAACCAAGGGGGAGCAGGTGAGCCACAAGGAGAAAGTAGGGAAGCTAAATACATAAACTAACAAAGGTGCTCCTTCAGCACACTGAAACCTTCTGCTCAGTGTGCTGCTGCGGCTAGGAAAGCGAATAGAATGTTGGGTCTTATTAGGAAAGGTATGGAAAACAGGTGTGAGGATGTTATAATGCCGTTGTATCGCTCCATGGTGCGACCGCACCTTGAGTATTGTGTTCAATTCTGGTCGCCGCATCTCAAGAAAGATATAGTAGAATTGGAAAAGGTGCAGCGAAGGGCGACTAAAATGATAGCGGGGATGGGACGACTTCCCTATGAAGAAAGACTAAGGAGGCTAGGCCTATTCAGCTTGGAGAAGAGACGGCTGAGGGGAGACATGATAGAGGTATATAAAATAATGAGTGGAGTGGAACAGGTGGATGTGAAGCGTCTGTTCACGCTTTCCAAAAATACTAGGACTAGGGGGCATGTGATTAAACTACAGTGTAGTAAATTTAAAACAAATCGGAGAAACTTTTTCTTCACCCAATGTGTAATTAAACTCTGGAATTCATTGCCGGAAAATGTGGTGAAGGCGGTTAGCTTAGCAGAGTTTTTTTTTTTTATATCAACAATTTTTATTGATGATAATCGCCATTGTGAACATAATCAAACATTTCGTAAACATACGAACAGGTCACAGTTGCATGTATACAGTATCACTGCATCATCAATATTTTCTAACACCCTTTTTCTCCCCCCCCCCCCCCTTAACGTCATCACATTAAACTATTTCTTACTTCATAGTGTCTAGTCTTTCCACTGCTCCCATTATAACAATTTTGATACAGAAGAAAAGGGACCCCATTACAGTGGTCAAACTTGTAGCTATACATAGTAAACTCTTTATATTAAATATCATACAGTGAACATATACTTTCCCTTCATATTCCCACTCCCCCTCCTATCCTCCCTCCCTCCACCCTCCTCTACTGGACCTATTAACAGTTCAAAATCCTGCTCCTTCCAACTGGTGTAAGGGTATCCCAAAACGGGGACCATGTTTTACAAAATTGGTCTCCCCTTTTTGAAGCCAAGTCTCCCACTCTTTTCTTTTCCAGCATGCAACATTGCATCATAGCTCCTCTCCATTGCGGGACTCCAGGGGGCTCTGGTTGTAACCATAATTGTGTGATTGTTCGTTTGCCCATCAAGGTCGCCCTTTTCAAAAAAGCTTTTAGTCCCTCAGGTGACTTTCCTCGGATATTGTAAACCTCAAAGAGTTGGCCTGGTGATGGGTGCCATTGTATTTTCCACATCTGAGACACATGGTGTCCCATCGTTTTCCAGAATTGAAGCACCAGTGCACAGAACCAAAACATGTGTCCCAAAGAGGCTCCCACTTGTCCACACTTTGGGCAATCATCTGTAGCTCTGATGGTCGCTTTAAAGGCTCTATGTGGTGAGATGTAAAGCCGTAAAATAAATTTGTATTGCATTTCCTGCCATACTGCATTTTCTGTCATCTGGTATACACCTGTCAGACACAGTTTTATTTGCTCCGAGTTGGGTTTCCATCTCAGTTCTTGATGCCACTGCTGTGAAACACTTGTGTAGTCTGAAGTCCCCTGCAAGTCTCGAAGGTGTCGGTGAAAGTAACGAAGTGGTACTTTTAATTGGGCCTCTAGGCCAAGTAGATCATTCATGGAGTCCCATATTTGCTGTGTAAGGTCTGTTGCAGGTAATGACCTAACATAGTGTTTAAGCTGTAGGTATTGAAAGTGGTCTTTCTGTCCCAGTCCAAATTCTTCACACAGAGCTCTAAAGGGTTTAACATTCCCATTCTCAGACACCACCTGAAACAAATATTTAATGCCACAATTCTCCCATTTTTTAAACAAAGCGGAGCCTCCCCCCTCTGGGAAAGCTAAATTACCTTTAATAGGGAGCAGTGGAGTTACTGCTTTGTTCCATTTGTACGTCCTACCCAGCCATTTCCATGTTTTACGTAGGGGATTTAAAATGTACCCGTACTGACCCAACGGTGGGAGTTCCTTTGTTGGAGCATGGAGCCAATAAGCAAAATCCATTGGGGCTATCAATGTGGTTTCCACCCTTGTACAGGAGAAAAACTCTTTTGCTCGAAACCAATCTGATAGATGCCGCAGGCCACATGCTACATGCTATCGTTATGAGTTTTAAATCGAGCAGTCCTAACCCCCCTCCCAAACAGGGTTTCATGAGATTTTTCAAACCTGTACGTGCCCGTTTACCCTGCCACAGGAATACCGTGAGGGTTTTATTGAGCCATCTCTCCTCTTTATATCCCAGTATGGCAGGGATCATCTGGAAGATGTACATCCACCTCGGGAAGATGAACATATTATACATTGCGATTCTCCCCTTCAGGGATAAGGGTAAACCCTGCCAACCATGTAGTGTGTCCTTTGTTCTGTTTTTCAATGGGCCTATGTTCTCTTTATATAAGTTCGCTAAATCTTTTGGTATGAAAACCCCCAGATACTTAAGGTTGTCTTCGGCCCACTGAAAGGGGAAAGAACCATCCCACCCCTCCTTCACCGCCGCTTGTATCGGGAGGGCTAATGATTTATGTAAGTTTAATTGTAACCCTGAATAGAACCCAAACTCCTCTATGACTTCAAGTAATCGTGATACTGAGGTTTTCGGTTGTGTAAGTGTAAGAAACATATCGTCTGCAAAAGCTAGCACTTTTATCAGTTGCCCATGAAGCGTTACTCCCCGTATGTCCTGGTCTAGCAGAATCGTACGTAGGAGTGGTTCCAGGTAGAGAAGAAACAGTGAAGGGGATAATGGACATCCCTGCCTTGTGCCCCGTTCTACTCGGAAGGGCATAGATCTAGTGCCATTAATCAATATTTGTGCCGTGGTGTTATTATAGAGTGTCTGTATTGCTTTCAGAAACCAGCCACTCAGCCCAATATACTCAAGTACCTGAAACAGGTATTCTCCATTAACTTTATCAAAAGCTTTGGCCGCGTCTAGGCTAACTAATAATAAAGGGTCACCCGTAACTTGTCCATAAGCCACTGTGAGTAGTGCTTTCCGAACCTGTCTTACCGCTTGCCGGCCTTTGACAAATCCCACTTGGTGTTCTCCTATTAGATATGGAATGTGGGCCGTCAGTCTGTTTGTTAGCACTCTGGATAAGATCTTAATATCTACATTGATGAGGGAAATGGGTCTATAGGATTCTACTTGATCTTTTGGTTTACCCGGCTTGGGGATTAATGTTATTAAGGCTTCATTTTCCCTTGTTGAAAAGGATCCCCCAGTCACCACTGCCTCAAAATAATCTACCAAGGCTCCACACAATTGAGGGGCTAGCATCCTATAATACTCATTAGAGAAACCATCGAGACCTGGGGCTGAGCCCGGATGTAGGGTTTTTAATACTTTAAAAACCTCTTGTGCTTCCAGAGGGGCTAGCAGTGCTTGGCGGGCTACTTCTGTTAGTTGGGGCATTTTTGCATCTTCTAGGTAGTCCCGGGTCAGGGGGCCCCGAACCCTATCTTTGGCGCTATACGTTTCCTTGAAGTATTCCTGGAATGCATTAACTATATCTGGTAGTTTAGTTAGTTTGTCCCCCTTAGAATTCGTTATCACTGAGATAAATCTTTGGGAGGTTTGTGTTTTAGCCACTCTAGCTAGTAGTTTTCCTGATTTATTCCCAAAGCGTTGGAAGTTCAGCCGTCGAGCTATTAATTGCTTCGTGGCTTGCTCATGAATAAGAGAGTTTAGCGCTACCAGGGCTGCTGACATGGAATCCCTGTTATCTGGAGTGGGGTGTGCTATGTATTTCCTCTTTGCTTTCCTATAGTCTGCTTCTAGGTGCAAAATGCCCGCTGCTAATCGCTTTTTCCTAGCACTTTGAAACGCTATTACTTCCCCTCTCATAACCGCTTTGGATGCTTCCCAGAATAGTATAGGTGAGTCACATGCAGGGTAATTCGTGTCCTCATACAGTTTCCATTTTTCTAATAAGTGGTCTAAAAATTGTTTGTCTCTGTAGAGATAAGCAGGGAATCTCCAGTGGTTAGTTGTCCTCCCTCTCTCCCTTAGGTCTAGTTCTACCCATATCATACTATGGTCTGAGATTTCCATAGGACCAATAACTGCTTGCTGAACTTTAAAGAACCAAGATTGTGATATGAGAATGTAGTCGATTCTAGACCAAGACTGGTGGGCTTTTGACTGATGGGTATAATCTTTTGTGGTAGGGTGGAGGGAGCGCCACGGATCAGTTAAGTGCAAATGTTTACAGAGTGCGGACATCCCCCTCCCCTTGCTTACTCCTGGGACAGCCCCGGATGAAGACCTATCCAGGGACGGGTCTTGCACCTGATTAAAATCTCCCGCCCACACCCAGGGAGCATCAGTGTACTGCAGCCCTAGTGCTATTAAAGACTGAAAGAATCTTGGGTCATAGGAATTTGGAGCATATATCGCACACAAATAAAAGCTCTGACCTTGATAGTTAACCCGAATTAGCACTATACGTCCCTCTGAGTCTTTGTGTATTAAGGTGGTGGTGCAAGGTAACCCCTTACGTACTAGTATTACAACTCCACTCTTCCTATTGCCCGAGGAGGAGAAATGGCTCTCACCCACCCACTGTTGACAAAGTTTTCCATGCTCATTATCTGATAATTTTGTTTCTTGCAAACATGCAAAATCTATGTTATGTCGCCTTATCTGAGTTAGGATCTTATATCTCTTTACTGGTGATGTGATGCCTGAAACATTCCACGACAAGATCTTTACTCCAGGGTGACTAATGACTCTCCAGTCTTGGGGATACTATCAGTAATATTTCCTGATTTACCCCCGGGGGCCCAGCCTCTCCCCAGGAGTATGCATGCTGTAGTTGGAGACCAAGATTCAAATTAGCTCTCATGTAATCATAGGTACCAGTATTATCCTCCCCCTTTGCCCCACTAATTAGCTTTCCAATTACTCCCTTTAGGGTTTCTTCCCCCACCCCTATCCCTCCCCTTATCTTCCGGTCTACCCATTCTACCCACTCCCCTTCTCCCAAAGAATGCCTTGAAAGGGCATTTCCCATCAAGGCCTAGTCACAACGTGCTGAGTGCCCCACTCCCCCCCAGACATGTCATTTTTACCTTTAATCTTTAGCAATTGAATTCTCAAAAAGTGGCATCAGATCTGGCATAATGGTCTTATTTAAGTACAAAGTCTGCTCACCACAGTTCTTTTGGAGCAAGTTCACGTTGGTATTGCAGTTGCGTGTAGCTCCTGGTTGATAAATTGTGCCGCTGATTGCTCTGAGGTGAAGGATATCCATTTTCCATCTTTCATGATTTTCAACGTCGCTGGGTACAGGAGCATAAACCGGGTATTTTTATCAACAAGCGAAGAGCAAATCGGATGGAATTTTCGTCTCCTCTCCTGTACACTAGCTGAATAGTCCTGGAATATTCTTATTTGGCTGTCCGCGTATCTTAGAGTGTCTCTTTTCTGTCGGTACCCCTGTAGAATCTCTTCTTTATGGAGATAATTGAGAACTTTTATTATGACCACTCTGGGTCTAGACCCCGGTTGACCCGGTCTCCCCAGTCTGTGGGCCCGTTCAATGCAGAGGTAGCCTCTGCTGTCTGATATGGCAAATTCCTTAGAGAGCCATGTTTCCAGCACTGTGCTTAGGTTTTTGTCTGGTATGGTTTCAGGCAGGCCCACCAGTCTGAGGTTGCATCGCCTAGTTCTGTTCTCTAGTTCGTCTAGCTTCTCTGCTTGGATTGTTAGCTGCTGCTTTAAGTTAGCTATATCCGGCTCGCGTTGCTGCCATGTGTCCTCCAGGTCTGATACTCGTTTTTCAACCTCTGCCGTTTTGCTTGTTATTTCCGCGAGTGTGCCGTCTATTTTCCCCAATCGGCTCTCCAATGCTGTGAAACGGGGTTCCAGTGCGGTTCCCACCGCTGTTACTAACTGCGCCAGCTGTCGGGCGGTAAATTCGGCCTCGCCTCGCGGAGATGCGGTCGCCATCTTGGAATCGCTGTTTGCCGCGAGCGGCTTTTCTTTTTCGTTTTTCGAGCTTTTCCTGGTGCTTCCGGGCGGCATAGGAACGAGATATTGTTCCATGCACTTTCCTCCGTTCGTTTTCACAGTCTGATCGGTTTTTGGGGGGTTTTTCTACGGCGGTTTAGATCGGGGGCGAGCGGGGCACTCGGAGCAGCACAGAAACGCTGTTACTGCTTCCACCGCATCACGTGACTCTCTAGCTTAGCAGAGTTTAAAAAGGGGTTGGACGGTTTCCTAAAGGACAAGTCCATAAACCGCTACTAAACGGACTTGGAAAAATCCAAAATCCCAGGAATAACATGTATAGAATGTTTGTACGTTTGGGAAGCTTGCCAGGTGCCCTTGGCCTGGATTGGCCGCTGTCGTGGACAAGATGCTGGGCTCGATGGACCCTTGGTCTTTTCCCAGTATGGCATTACTTATGTACTAAGCACCTAACCACAGAAGTGCTCCCAAGCACTAAACTAATCAGGAGTGCTCCTAAGCACCCCACTAACAGAAGTGCTTCTAACAGCACCAAAAGGGAAAGCAGGAAAGCCACAAGGGACAAGCAGGGAAGCTAAACACATAAGTCAAAAGTGCACACTGCACCAACACTAACCTGGACCTACAGCAAAATGTTGCAAAGGCCAAGGCAGCAAGTTCCCAGGTGGCTAATAAGCTCATCACAGCTGAGCTCAGCTGCAACAATCACAAGGCAGCTACGGGTGAGGCTAGCTGCCAAACTTCCACACAAGACTGGAAGGCTAAAATATCTGGATTGGAATGAAAGGAGACTGGAAAGTCTATGGCAGCCACCGGTTCTGGCCATCAGAGGGTGAGAGGAACACAACCCAAGGGAAAAAAGTCACGAACTTGACAGGGTTCCTCTTTCCCACATGCATCACATAGTAACATAGTAGATGACGGCAGAAAAAGACCTGCATGGTCCATCCAGTCTGCCCAAGACAAACTCATATGTGTATACCTTACCTTGAATTTGTACCTGTCCTTTTCAGGGCACAGACCATATAAGTCTGCCCAGCAGTATTTCCCGCCTCCCAACCACCAGTCCCGCCTCCCATCACCGGCTCTGGTACAGACCGTATAAGTCTGCCCTCCCCTATCCTCACCTCCCAACCACCACCCCCTCTTCCTCCCAACTGCTCCGCCACCCAATTTCAGCTAAGCTTCTGAGGATCCATTCCTTCTGCACAGGATTCCTCTATGCATATCCCATGCATGTTTGAACTCCGTTACCGTTTTCATCTCCACCACCTCCCGTGGGAGGGCATTCCAAGCGTCCACCACCCTCTCTCCACCACTTTGAACTTGTTCACATTAAACATCATCTGCCATTTAGACGCCCAGTCTCCCAGTCTCGTAAGGTCCTCTTGTAATTTTTCACAATCTTCCTGTGATTTGATGACTTTGAATAACTTTGCGTCATCAGCAAATTTGATTACCTCACTAGTTACCCCCATCTCTAGGTCATTTATCAATATGTTAAAAAGCAGAGGTCCCAGCACAGATCCCTGACGGACCCCACTAACTACCCTTCTCCATTGCGAATATTGTTTATTCATGGAGACCTACTATTACTACTTATCATTTCTATAGCACTACTAGACGTACACAGTGCTGTACACTTGAATATGAAGAGACAGTCCCTGCTTGACAGAGCTTACAATCTAATTAGGACAGACAAACAGGACAAACAAGAGATAAGGGAATATTAAAGTGAGGATGATAAAATAAGGGTTCTGAACAAATGAATAAGGGTTAGGAGTTAAAAGCAGGTCTTCACCGAGGAAGATTTGGGTGGGATACCGGTGCCGGAAATGGTATTCGAAGCTGACGAGTCGGAGAAACTTAATGAATTCTCTGTAAACCTGGAGGATGTAATGGGGCAGTTCTACAAACTGAAGAGTAGCAAATCTCCTGGACCGGATGGTATTCATCCCAGAGTACTAATAGAACTGAAAAATGAGCTTGCGGAGCTATTGTTGGAAATATGTAATTTATCTTTAAAATTGAGCGTGGTACTGGAAGATTGGAGGGTGGCCAATGTAACACTGATTTTTTAAAAAGGTTCCAGAGGAGATCCGGGAAATTATTGTTACGCTCTGCTACACTCCTCCAGAGGTGCAGCCTGCTCGCGCAGGGTATGGGCATTCAAGGATGCGGTGGCCATTTTGGAGGTAGTATCTCCAGGATAGGACGGCCATCTTGGAGTTGGCATCTCAGCTTGTGGCAGCCATCGGAGTTGAGCAGCTGCAGGAACGAAGCCCATATTTGGGCGTAGAGTATCTCCTCTGATGGGAGCGGCCATCTTGGAACAGCTGCTCATGGTTGAGTCTAATTCCTGCACTATTAAAAGCCCTGTTTCCAGTCCTTCCATGCTTCGGCTTCTATTCGCGTAGAGGTTGTGGTCTTCATCTGTTCCAGTGTTTTCCTGTGTTCCTGACCTTGGATTGCTTATTGACCATGCGTTGTGTTGCTGCCTGCCTTGACCTTGGACTGTTTATTGACTATTCTTTGCTCTGCCTTTTACGGGTTCTGGACTGTGTTTGTTTGCCCACCTGTCTGGTCAGTAGTCGTGCAACCCCGCTGGTTCCAGAAGTCCTGCCGGCCACTCAAACCCAGGGGCTCAACTCCTGGGGGCAGTGGCTAAGTGCAGGTGAAGCTAGGGGTTGTCTGGGTGCCTGACCAAGTGCGGTGTCACTCCTTCTTCGCCGTGCTCAGTCGGGGCACAAGGGCTCACACATCCTCAGTCATAACAGTAAGCCGAAGCCATGAGCTCGCCAGACAAGACCGAGTGTTCCAATCTGGCTCAGGTCCTACAACAGCAACAGGTTCAACTAACCCGCTTGTCCAATGTTTTACAGGAGGTCTGCAACCAGCTGCCGGCACTCCAGCAACAGGTCACCGCGGCTCCTCCGGGCTCTAGGGCAGAGGCCTCCACCGCACGGTTGCGACTTCCAGAGCCTCCGCGGTATGATGGTACCCCTGCAGCATTCCGTGGTTTTCTCAATCAGTGCCAAATCCTGTTTGAGCTACAACCGGAGGTCTTCCCCTCCGACAAGATAAAAGTGACCTACATCATCTCTCTGCTGTCTGGTGCCGCCCTGGCCTGGGCATCTCCACTGTGGGAACAGCGGAGTCCGGTTCTGGTAGACCTGGAGGAGTTTCTGCGGCAGTTCCGGATGGTATTTGATGTGCCTGGCCGACCTTCCTCTGCCGCTGGGGAGCTGCTGTGGATCCAGCAGGGCTCCGGGTTGGTCGGGGCGTATGCTGTCCGGTTCCGTACCTTGGCTGCAGAACTCAGGTGGAACCAGGAGGCCCTGACGGCTATTTTCTGGCAGGGTCTGAACAGCCAGATAAAAGATGAATTGGCTGGAAGAGAGATCCCCGCCACTCTGGACGCTCTCATTGCACTCTGCACAAGGATCAATCTCCGGTTCCGGGAGCGAGTCCAGGAGAAGGCCTCGCAGCTGGCTGTTCAGAGAACCACAGTCCGCACCCGCTGCTCAGAGATGCCTAGGGTCCTCGAAAAGGGTTCGGAAGGAACCGAGGAGGTACCCATGGTGATGGGCTGGCATCGCCTGTCCAAGAAGGAGAGGGCCCATCGACTCCAGAATCAGCTATGCCTGTACTGTGGGCAGGCCGGGCATTTCACAGGCACCTGCCCGAATAAGCGTGGGAAGTCGGGAAACACTTCGGCCCGAGCCCTGTGAAGGGGGTGGCTCTGGGCCAGTTATCTTCCCTTCCAGACAATCTGCTCTCGGTCCCTGTACTTCTCCGTGGAAAGGGGTTCCAGGGCCAGACGATGGCCTTGCTGGATTCCGGGGCAGGGGGAAACTTCATAGACGCCGAGTTCCTGTCCCAGTTGGGGGGCTCTTCGGTGCCCTGTCAACCAGCTCTCAGGGTTACCTCCATCTAGGGGGACAGTCTTCCCCGGAGGATCACCTGAATTACCTCACCCCTGGGTATGCAGGTGGGGGCGCTTCATCAGGAGGAGATCCAGTTTCTGGTGCTCTCCCGAGCTATTCACCTGGTGATCCTCAGTCTACCCTGGCTTCGCCTCCACGCCCCGGTTATTGATTGATCCACCAGGGAGATCAGACAATGGGGTTCCCGTTGCTTCCAGCACTGTCTTCAGCAGGTCAAGCTGCCTGTTCCTGTCTGCTCCGCCCAGCTCCAGACTCCGCAGGGGAGATCGCCTGGGCTGCCAGAAGAATACCAGGATTTCTGGGATGTATTCAGTGCACAGGCTGCAGACACGATTCCTCCCCATCGGACTTTCGATTGTGCGATTGACCTGCTTCCAGGAGCCAATCCGCCCAGGAGATGCCTTTACACCTTGTCCCGGGAGGAATCTCAGGCCATGCGAGTTTACGTCCATGAGAACCTACTAAAGGGGTTCTCTCGGCCCTCTACCTCGCCAGCAGGGGCCGGCTTCTTCTTCGTGTCCAAGAAGGATGGGTCTCTTCGGCCCTGCATCGATTACCGGGGCCTAAACAAGATCACCATTAAGAACCGGTACCCGCTCCCACTCATCCCAGAGCTGTTTGACCGGTTACAAGGGGCCAAGATTTTCATGAAGTTGGACTTGCGAGGGGCCTATAACCTGGTGCGGATCAGGGAGGGTGATGAGTGAAAGACGGCGTTTAACACCCACGAGGGGCATTTTGAATACCTAGTGATGCCATTCGGTCTCTGTAATGCCCCTGTGGTGTTCCAGAATTTTGTGAACTACATCTTCCAGGATCTGCTATACCTCTCCGTCATAGTGTACCTTGACGATATCTTGATTTTCTTGCCCTCATTGCCGCAGCACATCACACACGTCCGCACAGTGTTACAGCGGACTCAGGGAGCACCAGCTATACACCAAGTTGGAAAAGTGCTCTTTCCACCAGCAGAGACTTCCTTTCCTGGGATACATTGTCTCATCCACCGGGCTGCAGATGGACCCAGATAAGCTGAAGGAGATCCGCAACTAGCCGGTACCCCAGGGTCTTCAGGCTTTACAGAGATTCCTGGGGTTTGCCAATTACTACAGGCAGTTTATCCGGGACTACTCCCTGATCCGGCCTCCCACTTAGCCATCTATCCCTCCTTCAATCTGTTCATAACTCTGCTGCACGTCTTATATTCCGCCAGAACCGATATACTCATATCACCCCTCTCCTCAAGTCACTTCACTGGCTTCCGATCAGATACCGCATTCAATTCAAGCTTCTCCTTCTTACCTACAAATGCACTCAGTCTGCTGCCCCTCACTATCTTTCTACCCTCATCTCCCCTTACGTTCCCGCCCGTAACCTCCGTTCACAGGATAAATCCCTCCTCTCAGTACCCTTCTCCACCACCGCCAACTCCAGGCTCCGCTCATTCTGCCTCGCCTCACCCTATGCTTGGAACAACCTTCCTGAGCCCTTACGCCAAGCCCCCTCCCTGCCCGTCTTCAAGTCTTTGCTTAAAGCCCACCTCTTCAATGCTGCGTTCGGCACCTAACCCTTACCGTTCAGTGAATCCAGACTGCCCCAATTTGACTGCCCCTATCGGACCGACCGTTCACTTGTCTATTAGATTGTAAGCTCTTTGAGCAGGGACTGTCTCTCTTTGTTAAATTGTACAGCACTGCGTAACCCTAGTAGCGCTCTAGAAATGTTAAGTAGTAGTAGTAGTGATCACGGCTCCTCTGACGGCCCTCACTAGGAAGGGGGCTGATGTGAAGAACTGGACGCTGGAGGCTCTCACTGCTTTCACCACCTTGAAGGATGCCTTCCTCTCTGCCCCAGTACTCCGCAGTCCAGACCCAACCAAGCCGTTCCTGGTAGAGGTGGACGCCTCATCCCTGGGAATGGGGGCTGTACTCTCCCAGACATCCGCATCCGGGAAGAAACATCCCTGCTTCTTTTTCTCCCACAAGTTCATCCCAGCGGAGCGGAACTACATGGTAGGGGACCGGGAGCTCCTGGCGCTTAAGTTGGCTTTTGAGGAGTGGCATTACTTGTTGGAGGGAGCAGCACACCCAGTCATGGTAATAATGGATCACAAGAACCTCTTGTACTTGCAGAACGCCACCAGACTGAACCCTCACCAGGCCCGGTGGTCTTTGTTTTTCGCCCGGTTTGACTTCCGTCTGATCTTCAGGCCGGGCGAGAAGAATGTCCAGGCGGATGCCCTGTCTCGCAGCTTCAAGGCTCCTGAGGACCAGGAGGAACCCTACCCAATGCTGAACCCGGCATGTATTCCCTCCATGCCCGGGGCCAGTGCCACTTGCCAGAAGGCCGTTCTGGTGGGTCTCCGTAGGAAGGTGCTGTGCTGGGAGCACGCTTCTGAATTTGCCGGACACTTTGGTTTCCACAAGACCTTACATCTGATCTCCCGATCGTATTGGTGGCCCCGGATGGCGCAGGATGTTCTCCAATATGTGTCTACCTGCCCGGTGTGCGCCCAAACTAAGTCTTCACATCAGAAGCAGTGGGGGCTGATGCAGCCCATGCCGATACCACAGCAGCCATGGGAGGACCTGTCCATGGATTTCATCACCGACCTGCCACCCTCGCAGGGCAATACGGTCATCTGGGTGGTGATCGACCGGTTCTCCAAGATGGCCCACTTCATTCCTATGAAGGCTTTACCCACTGCCGCTACCCTTGCCGCAAATTTCATCACACACATCTTTCGGCTCCATGGACTGCCACAGAAGATCATTAGTGACCGAGGCTCGCAGTTTACCTCGTGCTTTTGGAAAGCTTTGTGTTCAGCTTTTGGGGTTACCACTTTATTCTTGTCTGCATATCACCCCCAGACCAGTGGTATGGTGAAGCGGGTCAACCAGACTGTGAAGGCGTTCCTCCGGGCATACTCTAACCAGTGCCAGGATGACTGGTCTACTCTGCTACTCTGGGCTGAGTTTGCCTATAATAACAGTCTGCATTCAGCCTCCTGGACGACACCTTTCAGCACCATCTATGGACGCCACCCGCATCTACCTCCACCAATTTCCCCCGCAGAAGTTCCACCTCAGGTGCAGTCCACAGTCCGTTCCTTTCAGGAAGCTTGGAAGAAGGTCCAGGAACAGCTACGACGGGCAGCGGTCAAGTCCAAGGAGACCTATGACCTTAGAAGACAAGCGGCTCCCACATTCCTGCCAGAAGAAAAAGTATGGTTGAGCACCCGATACCTGAAACTGCAGCTCCCATCTCTGAAGTTTGCTCCCCGGTTCATTAGACCTTTTGCTCTACGATCCAGGATAGAAGCAGTGACTTACCGGTTACACCTACCCAGCCAACTCCGGGTGCACAATGCCTTTCATGTGTCCCTCCTGAAACCTTTCCGCAGGTCCAAGTGGCATCCTGAACCCAAGAAGGTGGCCGTGCCTGAGAGTGATCCACATCCAGAGTATGAGGTGGATCGCATCCTGGATTCCAAGCGTCGTGGAAGGAAGCTGTACTATCTCCTCGCCTGGAAGCATTTTGGACCGGAGGATAACTCCTGGGAGCCGGCGGACAATGTGCATGCTCCAGATCTGATCCGGGAGTTCCACGCTCATCATCCTGTTAAGCCCAGACCGAACCGGTGAGGGGGAGATCTTTTCGGAGGGGGTACTGTTACACTCTGCTACACTCCTCCAGAGGTGCAGCCTGCTCGCGCAGGGTATGGGTGTTATGACTGGAGATGTGTGAGCCCTTCTGTCCCGACTGAGCACGGCGAAGATGGAGAGATGCCGTACTCGGTCAAGCAGCCAGACAACCCCTAGCTTCACCTGGGAAGCGACCACCATTCACCGAGAGTTGAGCCCTCAGCTGCAGGTGGCCACCAGGACTTCTGGAACCGGCGGGGTTGCACAGCCGCTGACCAGGATGGCAGGAATACAGACACAGTCCAGCACCAGAACTCCGAATAGGCAAGAATAGTCAAAAATCAGTCCAGGGTCAAGGCAGGCAGCAAACAAGCGAAATCCAAGAACTAGCCAAGGTCCGGTACACAGGAAATCAGGAACAGGAGATAGCCGGCGAACAGCACTCCGACAGCAACTCCTCAGAACAATTGAGGCCAAAGCAAAGAAGGCCTGGAGGCAGTGCTTTAAATAGTGAAGCAATCAGAGCAAACCAAACTCAGGTGCATCCAACATGGCAGCCCCCATAGGAGATCCTCCCACAACCAGATATGGAGTTCCTTCCTGTTCTCGTTTAGACAAGATGACTGCCCCCTCCTGAGCTAGCCAAGATGGCTGCTGCTCTTGCTCCAAGCCGGATGACCGCTGCCAGATTAGGAAACAGAAACCGACCCATCCTGGAGAAGTGTAGCAGAGCGTAACAATGGGTAGGGTTACCATTTTGTGTCCTCTGAAAAAGAGGACACATGTCACGCCCCCTGCCCCGCCCTATCACACCCATACCCCGTCCCCGCCACGCCCCTTTCAGGTTCCAGCTCCGTCCACCCCCAGCGTGGCGCCGCCTGCCCCCCCCCACCCAGTCCCCACCTGCCAACCAGGTTCCAGCTCCGTCCACCCCAGCGTGGCACCTCGCATCTGCAGCGCTGCTGTAAAAAGAAGAAAATCGCCTCCTCATCGGCCCTTCCCTTACTGTGTCCCGCCCTCTGACATAACTTCCTATTTCCTCGAGGGTGGGACACAGACGGAAGGGCCGATAAGGTGATTTTCTTCTTTTTACAGCAGCGCTGCAGATGCGAGGCGCCACGCTGGGGTGGACGGAGCTGGAACCTGGTTGGCAGGTGGGGACTGTGTTGGGGGGGGGGGGGTGCGCAGTGGCGATCCGCCCTGGGTGTCAGGCAACCACGGAACGCCACTGGCTCAATGGACCTTGGTCTTTCCTCAGTACTACTTTTACTACTCTTGAGGAAACTTGCATAGAGGTTTATTATTGGGGTGCTTTCCCTGGATTAAGCTTGGTCAAACTTTGAAGTTTATGAAGCACTACTTGAAATATGTGATACTACAACTGACAGTGTAACAGCATCTGAAGCAAGCAGCTTGGCAGACCAGCTGTATTTCTACCTGTTCATTGTCTCACTTATCATTTGGCAACTTATTTCCTTGAGGAGATCAATAAAGTTACAGCAACAAAACATGAACTGTTACTGCATTTTTGTGAGATGGGCTTTGATAAAGCCATCAGTGAGGCAAACAAAGTTGTGGAAGAATTATAAATTCCTAAATTGTTTCCAGCCAGAAGTGTCAGTTTAATTATGAGGGACATGATGAACCAACAATTGATGAAAAGGAAAGATCCAAAATTGAATAATTTTTTAATCATCTCATTGATCTGGCATTGCAAAAACTGGAAGGTATTTCAAGCTTGAAAAATAAAATAAGGTATTTGGCTTCTTGTATGACTGGCATATGATCAAGTAGATATCCTTTCATAAGCTTAAACAACTTCACAAGCTGCTCTGATTCAAAATTGGGAGAATGTGATGGGGATGGATCTGAATTTAGGATATGATATATGATATGATATGAAATTATGCTTGTAGTCCACCAATTCCCAAAATGTAGGTTCAAAGTGGATAACAAAAAATAAAAACATTAATTGAAGATATGGGGGCTGATATTCTGCTGGCAGGAGGCAGCCCACATAAGTGCCACAGTTGGCACTGACCCTAGATATTCAATGCCGGGCCATTTCCAGTGGCAAGTATTGAATATTTTGTTTCATTTTGGCTGCAGGGACTTAACCAGTTAAGCCAATTCACTGTCCTATTTAACCACTCAACCCAGAACTGAATATCGGTGCTAACTGGCTATATCATAAGAACCAAAGAATAGCCGTAGTGGGTCAGACCAATGGTCTATCTAGCCCAGTATCCAGTGGACAATCCAGGTCACAAGTACCTGGCAGCAACCCAAATAGTAGCAACATTCCAAGCTACCAATCCCCGTGTCTGTGTCAACAGCAGAATATAGACTTTTCCTCCAGGAACTTGTCCAAACCTTTTTTAAACCCACATACACTAACCACTGTTACTACATCCTCCGGCAAAGAGTTCCAGAGCTTAACTCTCTAGAGTACCTAGGGCAGGTCAGTGGGGGGGCAGTGCGCCCTCGGTGCCGGCGAGGGGGTGCTTGGAGCAGGCATGTGTAGGCATCCCTACAGTCCCCTACCCCGGAACAGGAAGTTGGCGTCTGAACTGGGAAGGGCTGGCAGAGCCGGCAGCGTGTGCCTGCTCTCTGCACCCCCTTGCTTGGAGGATGGGGTGTGCACTGCCCGGAGGAGGTGTACTACCCTTGCTCTGCCCGGGGCGGGGGGGGGGGGGTCCGCCCTGGGTGCCATAAGTAGGTACACCACTGGCTTAACTATTCGTTGAGTGAAAAATTATATCCTCTTATTTGTTTTAAAAGTATTTCCATGTAATTTCATTGAGTGTCCCCTAGTCTTTGTTCTATTTGAAAAAGTTAAAAAAAAATCAATTCACGTCTACTCGTTCTACACCACTCAGGATTTTGTAGACCTCAATCATATCTCCCCTCAGCCATCTCTTTTCTAAGCTGAAGAGCTCTAACTTCTTTAGCCTTTCCTCATATGAGAGGACTTCCATCCTCTTTATAATTTTAGTCGCTTTTCTTTGAACCTTTTCTAATTCCACTATATCTTTTTTGAGATACGGCAACCAGAACTGAACACAATACTCAAGGTGAGGTCGCACCATGGAGAGATACAGAAGCATTATAGTATTCTCAGTCTTATCTACCATCCCTTTCCTAATAATTCCTATTTTGGCCGTCGCTGCACACTGAGCAGAAGATTTCAGCATATTGTCTACATCACCACCTAGATCTTTTTCTTGGGTGATGACCCCCAAGGTGGATCCTAGCATTAGGTATCTATGATTCAGATTATTTTTCCCAATGTTTATCATGCAATATACCCAGGTAACAATATTCAATCGGGGAACTCCCGCTTGAGTCAATCACATGAACAACAAAAATACAAGCGGGTTTACAAAATAGATTCACTGCTTGAATAAGAAATGGTGAGAAGGACCTCAGATAAGTGACATACAGCGAACACGCTGTAAACCTTGTGCTCATATGAGCGTCACTACATATCAATCATCGGTCACTTACTCACCTTCCTCCACTGTGCCAATTATTTAAAAAAATTTTTTAATTTATAAACATCAAACGTGATATGCCCACAAAAGTGAAGCTCAATGCCACTTAGCTTTGATGCGGTTGCAATCGGGCTGCCCTGCCCAACGGTCCCGTTTTGCCCACAACCGGGGCTTCTTCAGGGGAAACAAACGGGGGGACCCTCAGCATATCCCACTAAAGCCACTGGACAATCTTACCTATAACATAAAAGCACAGAATGTCATACAAACTTTCAAGCAAGAACCCTCCCAAACTAGAAGATCATGTACTCACAAATCATAGTCCCCACAGCTCACTCCACATGCAGGGACAAAACGGCACACACCGGGGAAGGGCTTACACTACTTAAGTACCATACTGCCCCACCTGGAACAATCTACGCAATCACCCTTATAAACATATGAACCTGCACGCCCCACGCCCACTCGGCAGAATAATCAGCCTACGGAGAGCGACGAGGGGCAAACTACTAAACAGTCGCAACTCGTCCACCTGACCAGCTAAACTACCACTCAGTCCAAACAAACAGAGACACAACAAGCCACATACAGAATCCACCCAATCGAACAACTAAAATGTCACTCCTATGTTATCACTCCAATCACACAAAGTGGAGACTAACAACAGAATAAACACACAAACACAAGAACACTCTTATCAGAAAAACACAGCCCACTCCAATTTGGTATTTAAACCCTGTGGTTCCAAAGAGCCAAGGCGGAAAATCCATTTTTGCTCTAATTGTAGGAGACGTTTATTCACATCACCTCCTCGCACACTGGGGGCTATTCGATCAATCACTCTCACACTCAGGTCATTGAATACATGCAAAAAAGAAAGACAATGAGAAATGAAAGGTGCCCCTGTTTTCATAAGGGCAATACTCGATCTGTGTTCATTCATGCGAATGTGCAAGGATCTGGTTGTTTTCCCTACGTATATCTTCTTACAAGGGCATTGCAGCACGTATATAACATGTGTAGAACGACAATCAGTATGCCACCTAGAGATGTACTGCTTTTGATCTATAGGATTAACAAAAACATCTCCAGAAGCTGTTATATCTATTGTCTTTTGTTTCAAAACAAGAAACGCTTTTCTTTTTTGTTGTGTTTGTTTGGTCACATCAGGATATATCCAAACTTTAGAACCACAAAATTGAGCTTTAGAGTTTCTAAAATAAAGTCTTAGAATTATATTATAATCCTGCTCAAAAATGAGTGAAATAATCATTGTAGCTCTGTCCATTATTATTTCAGAGGATTGCTCCAATATATCAGAAATGTTTTGCAAATCAGGAATATCATTTTCAGCACCTCGTAATTCTCCTTTAGGTTTAGGAATATAATAAACCTTATTTACCGGGGGTATAGCCTCGGGAGAAATTTTCAGAATTTCAGTCAGATATCTTCGAAATGTATCTATTGGAGTTACCCCAGCTAACTTTGGAAAATTAAAGACGGAGATTGAGGCGTCTATGAAAATTCTCAATCTGCTCAATTTTTTTCTTATATCTGTATTATCTTTGATAACCACATTTTTAAAGTCCTTAAATAAATCAACTTCTTTTTGCAAGGTTGTTACTTGCTTTGTTAAATCTTCTTTGACAGAGTCTACAGTTGATTTTAATCCTTCAAATTTAGTATTAAGATTTTCAACATCACCTGACGTCTTTTGAAGTGTAGTATTAATCCGGTCTAACATCACCCATAACGTTTCCAGAGTCACCTCCGAGCTCTTCGCTGAAGAAAGTAAAATTCCTTCAGCTTTCAACGTTGATTGTTGCGTGCCTAGGTCCTCACTGGTCGCCCCTTCCGACACACTTCCGGGGTCAGTGGGGTTTCCCACTAGGGCCGCTTTCGACGCTGGGCAAGGAGGGATCAACGAAAGTGGTGGTGGAGACAGGGAGGCTTCCTCTCCCGGCGGGGAGCCTGCTTCTCCGGAAATCCCCGCTATGGGATCCTCTCCCCGTTGAGACCTGGAGATACCGGGGAAGTAGCGCTCCAATGACAATTGGGTCGGAGAAGAGGTTGAGGTAGGCTGAGGAACTAACCTCAACGTTTCTTTTCGCTTAGAGTGTGGCATTTTGAAGAAAATATTTTTATTTTTGTTACATTTGTACCCCGCGCTTTCCCACTCATGGCAGGCTCAATGCGGCTTACTTGGGGAAATGGAGAGTTAAGTGACTTGCCCAGAGTCACAAGGAGCTGCCTGTGCCTGAAGTGGGAATCGAACTCAGTTCCTCAGTTCCCCAGGACCAAAGTCCACCACCCTAACCACTAGGCCACTCCTCCACTATTGCAGCCCAAAAGCGATTAGAGCGCTTTACCGACCAACTGGTCCGGCAGCCATCTTGACACGTCCCCTCATTATTGTCACTAAGTACCTGAATATACGTAAACCACTTTGAATGTAGTTGTAAAAACCTCAGAAAGGCGGTATATCAAGTCCCATTTCCCTTTCCCTTATTGTTTGGTAGATGCTGTTATTAACATTGATTAGCTTGTTAAGCCAATTAAGTTACACACATTGTTGTGGGATATGCTTAGATTTCAGTGCAGAATGCTAGGCATGCTATACCGAATCCAGAGGTATGCACTAACTGTGAATATTCAGCGTTGATAACCAGCTATCTCCCACTGTGAGGAGAGGTTAAGACGGCTAGGACTCTTTAGCCTGGAAAAAAGGCGGCTGAGGGGCGATATGATAGAGGTCTACAAAATAATGAGTGGGGTACAGCGGACAGATGTGAAGCGTTTGTTTACACTTTCTAACAATAATAGAACCAGGGGACACAAGATGAAATTAGAATGTGATAGGTTTAAAACAAATCGGAGAAAGTTTTTCTTTACTCAGCGTGCAGTTAGACTCTGGAACTCATTGCCAGAGAAGGTAGTGACTGCAGCTGGCCTTGCTAAGTTTAAAGGGGGTCTGGACAGATTCCTGAAGGAAAAGTCCATTGATTATTATTAAATTTGGGGGTTTTGCCAGGTTCTTGGGGCCTGGATTGGCCGCTGTCAGAGACAGAGTGCTGGGCTTGATGGACCTTTGGTCTTTTCCCAGCGTGGCAGTGCTTATGTACCTTAAGGTGGGCTACATTCAGGTACACTGGTTATTTCTGTGGTCATTCCTGGTCGGTTAAATAGCACTGAATATTGGGCGGTTGATTTCTGAAACAGATAGGTCTTCACATTTTTTTCAAAAGATAGATAGGTGGGCATAGTCCTAAGTTCAATAGACAAAGAGCACCAAATATGAACAGCATGATAAGGAAAAGATACCTGCAGAGATTTTTTATGCTTAACTCCAGAGAAAGATGGAAAATAGAGAAGACGAAAATCTGCAGCTCGAGAAGAAGTAGGAGCAGTGGCATAGCCAGACCTGATATTATGAAGGGCCCAGAGCTAATATGAGTGGGCACTGTGTATATAGGTAAGAGTAGTGTTTCTTGGGATACTACAAAATAATGCTTTAGAATGCACTTGATGATGGATTTCTAAGTAGTCTGCCCAACTGCTGCCCTGCATCAACATAAACCACATACATACTTAATGGAAAAACCAATATTTTGAAATATAGTTACATTATCCAAAGTATAGAACAGGAAAAGTTCTCTACGATGACGAATCACAGAAGGCAAAAGTAGAGACTAATAGACGATTCACCACTGGACTATCTGATAGTTTGTATCCAGCATATTCTGTTTGGTGCTACGTGATCAGTGAGCTGACAACACACATACAAGTAGGACTCTTCGTTTTGCATTCACTACTTGGTGTATTTATTGACCCCTGATGCAGACGCTTTTTAGCGTTGAAACACGGCCTGTGTCGGGTCGTTATCTTTGATATAATAAAGACTGTTGGACTCACGTCTCCAGTGGTGAATCGTCTATTAGTCTATAGTTACATTATGCCATACCAAACTTGACCAGACACAAATCTACTATAATGGCAAACATCTCAACGCACATGATTTTATTTATTTATTTATTTATGTTAATTTATATACCGTGTCTTATTGCAGCTGCAAAACAGAACGGTTTACATATGTATAAAAACAATTAGTGTATACAAATAAACAAACATAGGAATTCCATTCATGACAGGAAAGCACAGCAACCAGAATAAACTACATAATAAAATCAGTACAAATTAAAAATCTAATATACAGTTAAGCTACCCCTTTTTTCTTTTCTTTTTGACCTTATCTCATTATGCTAAGTTCTGTTCTACGTAGCTTATAAAGAGAAAGGTTTTCAAAAGTTTTCAGTAATGGAGATAAGATTTCTCTAATCTGATCTCCTTTGGAAGGCTATTCCAAAGGGAGGGTGACACATAGAAAAAAGCCGATCTCCGTGTAGATTCCCATCTAGCCTTAGCAAGAGGGGGAATAACTAACCTGTTATCTGTTAGGTATCTAAGAGTTCGCATAGCGGTGTAGGGAATTGTTAAATTCGACAAGTAGCTAGGATTTAATGTGTAAAAGGCTTTGTGGGTCAGAACAAGAGCCTTAAACTTTACTCTTGCTTCGACCGGGAGCCAGTGCAGACGATGCAATAAAGGTGTTACTCTATCATCCCTCCGGGCCCTGCAGATCATACGTGCTGCTGTATTTTGAATTCTTTGTAATCGCTTTAAGTTTGCTTGAGTAATCCCAGCATATATGTTACAGTAGTCTAAACGTGAAGTAATATATGCAGATGTCAGTGTTTTGAGAGAGTCCTTACTTACTGAATTTCTAACTGACCGAAGCCGCCTCAGATGAAAAAAAGATTTTTTCACTACATCAGATACTTGTTCCTCAAAGGTCAATGCGGAATCAATAATGACCCCGAGATATCTAAAGGACTTAACTGTTGGGATATTCTGACCAAATAGCATAGGTACCACAGGGGGATATGTGCCTTGCCCTACTATCCAAGATGTTATAGTCTTATCCGTGTTCAATACCAGCTGATGTGTTGTCAACCAGTCTGCTACTTTATCCAAGCATATTTGAATGGGTGTAAAATCTATGTTCGATGGTCTAACATAATGGATAAGCAGAAAATCATCTGCATATGAATAAAAACTGATACCCATTGTTTGAATGAGGAGCGCCAGGGGACTGATGTATAGGTTGAACAATAGTGGAGATAAAACCGAGCCCTGAGGAACTCCACATGATAAGTTGTATGATGTAGAACAAGATTGCTGCTGAACTACTTTAAATGAACGATCCGTGAGAAAGGATATAAACCATTTCATAGTTGTCCCTGAAATACCAATCTCACTCAATCTATCAAGAAGTAAGTTATGATTAATTAGGTCAAAGGCCGCAGACAAATCTAATGAAACAACCAGGGCAATATAACCGAGCTCTAATTTAGCATGGATTTCACTTAACAGTGAAGTCAGAATAGTCTCTGTACTGTGACCCTTCCTAAAACCAGATTGTCTGGGATGTAACAAATTTTTTGAATCTACATAAGTTTGCAACTGTCTAAACACTACTGTCTCTATAACTTTGGATAGAAAAGGAAGGTTAGAGACTGATCTATAGTTAGCAGGTAATAAGGGGTCCAATGAAGATTTCTTTAGACTAGGTTTTACTAGCGCTTCTTTCAAAATAGTGGGGACTATCCCATCAGAAAGGCTCAACATGACAATTGAGTACATAAACTGTTGGACTTCTAGCGTATGTTTTTTCAACCATGCAGAAGGTATAAAATCCAACGAACTATAACTGGGCGATAAGCCTGCAACCAAGGTATATAATGATTCGGCAGACGGAATTTCAAAATCCTTCCAAGGTACAAATAGTTGTGAACTTGGGGAATTGTCAGTATGACTTAGCCCTGGTACCCTTGGGAAGAGGGCTCTTAATTTCTCGATTTTAGAGCTAAAGAACTTTGCTAGAGTTTCAGAGTCAATAGCAGGCGATTCTCTCTTTTCGTTAGTTGTTGTTGTCAAACGTTTCATAATGTGAAACAGTTTTTTCTGCGAACTGGCTGCTTCTTTTATCTTTTTTGAGAAGTATGCAGTTTTAGCATCCTTTAATTGTGATAAATAATATTTATTACACTGTTTGCACTTTTCTTTTAATTCTGCGGTCTTATGCTTACGCTATTGGCGTTCAGCTCTACGTACCTGTTGTTTACATAATTTTAATCCTGGATGGTACCAAGGTTGGAAGCGTTTCGTTGTTTTATTAATTATTTTTTCCGGTGCAATATCGTCAAGGGCTGCTGAAAGAACTTGGTTCCATATTTTGATTTGGTCATCTATTGGGAGTGTATCAAAATTTAGTGGGAACTTATCTGCTAAAGAAGGTAAAGATGTCAAATCGATTTTATTTAGACTCCTGGTTTTAATTTGAGCTGGTTCAGCATTATATAATAACTAGTAAAAAAGGCCTGTTTCTGGAACAAATGAAACGGGCGCTAGCAAGGTTTTCCTGGGAGTGTGTATGTTTGAGAGAGAGAGCCAGAGCGAATGTGCGGGTGTGTGACAGAGTGAGACTGTCTGTGTGACAGTGTGTGTGTGTGAGAATGAGAGTGTGTGACAGGGCCCCCTCCCCTGTTCCTAATGCCCCTCACCCCGTTCCCTCCCCTCCTTTTCCTCCTCCTTCCCACACTTTGGGTTCCTTAAGGCTTTCAAAAGTCTATGTACCCCCGTGACCCTAACGCCCAGTATCCGGATACCCCAACGCTTTCCTCCTCACCCCTCCCCCAAGATGTAATACTTTCACGTACTTCATTTTTTAAAAAAGTGTCCTATCTACCCTGTGTACAAATGCCCGGCATTCAGATTGTGTTCCTCTCGTAAATTTTAATTTCTTTCATTCATTCAGAACTCCCCCCCCCCCCCCCCCCCCCGAACACTTTTGGTTCCTTCAGTCTTTTAAAACTCTCCTATGTACCCTGTGTGCTAATGGCCAGCATTCAGATTGTTCCCAAATGTTCATGTCTTTCAGTAGTTCAGAACTCCCCCCTCCCCCCATTTAACACTTTCGGTTCCTTCAGTCTTTTAAAACTCTCCTATCAATCCTGTGTCCTAATGGCCAGCACTCAGATTGTTTTGCTTTGCCAAATTGTCTGTCACTGATGTCACTGAGGTCAGAGCATGCCTGCCTAGCAGACCACTTCCGGCAGGCACTGTCCTGTTGGAGGTGAGAATTATTATATAGGACTGTGGTATTAATAAATAGAATTGAAGAAGGTAGTGATCTGACCAAGATACCGGTGTTAGTATGATTTTTGAACATTTCACTTCATCCAGTTTATGTGTCATTACTAGATCTAATGTATGACCCGCGGTATGAGTTGATCCATTCACATGTTGTTTAAGATCAATATCATGTAAAAAATTTGAAAATCTAGCTGAACGCGGGTTCGATTGATCATCTAGATGAACATTAAAATCACCTAATATTAAAAGATTTGGGAACCTAATTGTAGCATCTGCAAGTGATTGATAAATGTGGTCCCACCCCGCTGCCGTAGTGGATGGAGCACAGTAGTAAAGTAGTACATGAAAAGTAGACCTAGCTGTACTAAATTTTAACAAAAGAAGTTCAGGATAAGAGAATCTGTGATCTTTGATTTCCTGAACCTTAAAATCTGACTTAAATATTAGGGCCAACCCCCCACCTCTTCTCCCTGTACGTGACGAATAACTGACGGAGTAACCTGAAGGTAGACATTGAAAGAGATAAGATTCTTCCCCTGATAAAAGCCATGTCTCTGTAATGGCAAATAAGTCAAGCTGATACAATTTACAAAGGTCCAAAATATATGTGAACTTGCTCTTAAGAGATCTACAGTTAATTAAGGCTACGGATAAAGAAAATAGAGGAGGAGCACTATCAGAAACTATATTATTATTTAAGGTGACTGGCGTTAAGTAACGGAAGTTGTTAAACTTACAAGAAAACAAAGTATTCTGATTAGCACGCCAACTCCATTGTACTGGGATATATGCTGTATCCTGCATACCTCAGGTGCTATCAAAGGCAGTAAATTAGTGTTCCAGAGGCACAGCAAGATGAGAACAAAAAGCTTCATTATTTGTTCCCCTGTCACACACCCCAAGGAGCACACCTAAGGAGCGTACCTGCTCCTCAGGTGTGCTCCTCCGGCGCGCAGCGGCACGAGCGCCGCTGCTACTCAGTTTAAATAAGATTCAACTTGCTTTTGATTGGAGGTAGTGACGTGCAGGTCACGTTACTCCGCCCAGAAAACGTCAGCTGGCAGGCAGATGGGTAACGCCGATTAAAAGGTGAAAATCTAAACATATAAAATAATACAAAGCAAAATAAAAACACTTTGCCACAGTTTAAACAGCTTTAAAAAGCTCACATTCAGTCCGATTATCTCAAGTCTCTTTGCAGCACGAGCGCCGCTGCTACTCAGTTTAAATAAGATTCAACTTGCTTTTGATTGGAGGTAGTGACGTGCAGGTCACGTTATTCTGCCCAGAAAACGTCAGCTGGCAGGCAGATGGGTAACGCCGATTAAAAGGTGAAAATCTTAGAGGCAGCTGCCAGGGAAGAGAGGGAAGGAGTTGAAGAGACCTCAGTTGGTGCTGCAGAGACTATGGCTGAAAACACAATGGAGTTGGAACTCAGTCAGCCTACACATTCTGCTGTCTTTGAAACTGAGGACGGTGACTTGGGGTTTTGTGTTATTTCACAAAAAGTGCCTGCACTACCCAACACTGATGCAGGCAATATAATTACAGCAATGACACCTTATTTTCAAACTCCTCTTACTCTCTTACCTATCTATATATTCCATCTTTGCTTATACCCTATGCTGTCTATTAAGATGTTCTATTACGTATTGTGTTGACATTGTAAGTAGTATACTAGTCCATACTTTGTATTGTTATTTGAATACTAGTAAAAAAAAAGGCCTGTTTCAGAAACAAATGAAACGGGCGCTAGCAAGGTTTTCCTCAGAGTGTGTATGTTTGAAAGTGTGTGTGGGAGAGTGACTCTGTGAGAGAGTGAATGCGCGAGTGTGTGTCTGTGATAGAATGAGTTTGGGTGCGAGTGTTTGTGAGAGAGAGAGTATGCCAGGGGCCCCCCTCCCTCCCAGTGCCAGGGGCCCTTCCATCCCTCCCTCCCTCCTAGTGCCAGGGGCCCCTCCCTCCCAATTTCTGGGTCTCCCTCCCTCCCTGTTCCTGCCTCTATGGTGAGAGGTGCTTGGTCAGCTTGGAGAGGCTGAAGCGTGTAAAACGGGAAAATGAGAGATAGAGGAAAGTGGCTAGAAGCAAAGGGTGGGGGGGGGGGGGGGTGAGAGAGAGAGTGAGGGCGAGATCTCCCCATTACTGAGAAAAAAAGTTTTTAAAAATACCTTTGTAAATTCCGAACACTGGGGCTGCTGTGAACATGACCCCTCCCCCTTTTTCTAATACAAATCTTCTCTGCAGGATGCTTCCCCACCCCCATGACAGCCTCTCTATACCTCCCCCCACCTTGTCTCTGAATGCAAGTGTCACAGCAGGATTGAAAAGGGATCCCGGTGGTGGTGGTGGTGGTGGTGGTGGTGGGGCTGGATTGTCAAAGCCAGGGTTGTGTTTATTTTCTCTTTTTAGCCTTTCACTGCTCTGCCAGCCCTGCTGTGAACACGACCCCCTCCCCCTTTTTCTAATACAAATGTTCTGTGCAGGAGCAGGAGGCTTCTTCTTCCAGATTCGGGGGGAGGGGGGAGGTTAGTGTAATCAGGAGAAGAGAAAGAGATGAAAACCCGGGCGATTTTAGCTGGCGAATTGTTCAGTTTGTATTTTATTTCTTCTGTTGCTTGCGCCATTGTCCCACCTACTCTCCCCCACCCCCATGACAACCCCTCTATACCTACCCGCCACCTTGCCTGTAAATGCAAGTGTCACAGCAGGAGTGAAAAGGGATCCCGGTGGTTGGTGGGGCTGCTTTGTCAAAGCCAGGTTTGTGTTTATTACTTCGTCTTCAACGTTCCAATGGGACGTCTTGTCTCTAGGTTACTTTTCCCGTTGGTTCAGCTGATTCCCTCCGCCTCCTCTGTCTGTCGACTTGGGGGGTGGGGATGTGTCTCTCTGTTCCGCCCTCAACGTCATCACGTTTTGACGTGTGGGCGGGCAGAGAGACATGGTTTGTGGGATGGCTTCACCACCATGAACTAACGAACCCTTTACGGAGTGAAGTGACTTCAGAGCATTGTCTTCAGAACGTTGACAGTGCGTTTTATTATAGTAGATTTTTACTGCTGTAATTGTCTATTGCTTATGTTTGATTTATTCTTACTGTACACCGCCTTTATTTATTTATTTATGACATTTATATCCCACAATATTCCCGCTCATGGGCAGGCTCAATGTGGCGTACAATAATTAATAAGCAAACAATAGTACAAAGTACAGTGGACAAGGTCACAGGAGAGAGAAAGAAAAAAGAAAGGAGGGAGAGAAAGAGAGGGGAGGAGATAAGTTTCAAAAAGGTGGCAAATAAATCCTACTAAATAAATAAATAAATAAATAAATTGTTGGTAGCACCTCAATAATAGCAACAAAATCCCTTCAATGCCAGGTACTTTGTGAAGTAACACTAAATCCTGCGAAGAGGCTTCTCAGAGCCTATGTTTATTTATTTATTTGTTACATTTGCATTACACATTTTCCCACCTTTTTGCAGGCTCAATGTGGCTTACATATAACCGTTAACGGCGTTAGCTGATTCTGGTCTGAACAAATACATGGTATGAATGAATACAAATTAAATATTGTGGTAGAATGAGGTACATGTATGGTAGGTACAGTTGGGGGGAACTTAGAGAGGGAAAGGGGGAAGAAGAGTCAGGTAATGTCCGTTACGGTCTTTGGTTATATTGTGTCGCAAGTGACCAGGTATTTTTATGTTGGGTCGGTGGGGTATGCTCTTCTGAACTGTCATGTATCCTGGTGCCTCGCTGTAAATAATTTTATGAATAGTCGTGCAGATTTTGAAAGTGATACGTTCTTTGATTGCAATTTTTGTCTGAGTGGTTTGGTGCTGTCAAAACGTGTTTTTCCAAATATAAGCCTGGCTGCTGTGTTTTGGGCAGTCTGAAGTTTCTTTATGATTTGATCCTTGCATCCTGCATAGATTCCATTACAGTAATCTGCGTGGCTTAGTACCATTGACTGTACCAGGTTACGAAATATTTCCCTTGGGAAGAATGGTTTCACGGGTTTGAGTTTCCACATTGAGAAAAACATTTTCTTTATGGTGGATTTTGCTTGGGTCTCTAGTGATAGGTTACAGTCAATTGTTACTCTGAGAATTTTCAGGCTGTCTGAGATAGGGAGGGTGTATCCTGTGGTGTTAATGTTTGTGGGTTTGTATGTATTGTATTGGGATGAGATGATGAAACAGTGTGTTTTTTCTGTATTGAGTTTTAGTTGGAATGTATTTGCCCATGAGTTCATGATGTTTAAGCTTAGCTTGATTTCGTTGGTGATTTCCGCCAGATCATGTTTGTATGGGATGTATAATGTAACGTCATCAGCGTAGATAAATGGGTTAAGGCCTTGGGTGGATAAGGTCTTGGCTAGTGGAGTCATCATGAGGTTGAAAAGGATCGGTGCTAGTGGTGATCCTTGCGGTACTCTGCAGCCTGGTTTCCACGGTGACGATATGTGTTTGATTTCACTTGATATGTTCTTGTGGTTAGAAAACCCTTAATCCAATTGAGAGTGCCACCACTGATTCCGAAGTATTCTAGGAGTCTTAGCAATATGTTATGGTTAACCATGTCGAACGCACTTGACATGTCAAATTGGAGGAGGAGAATGCTCTTGCCTATTGCTATATCTTGCTTGAATTTGGTTAGGAGAGTGTGTAGTACTGTTTCGGTGCTGTGCAGGGGTCGAAATCCTGATTGTGATTCATGTAGTATAGTGAATTTGTTTATGTAGTCATTGAGTTGTTTGGTCACCAGTCCTTCCATTAGTTTGACTACTAATGGGATAGATGCTACTGGCCGGTAATTGGTAATGTCGTTTTTTTTCTTAATGTCTTTTGGTATTGGGGTGAGCAGGATGTTGCCTTTTTCTTTAGGGTAGATACCCTGTTGAAGCATGAAGTTTAAGTGGGATGTGAGATCTGTTATGAAGCGGTGGGGGGCAGATTGTATTAGGTAGCTGGGGCAGGTGTCCAGTTGACAATGGCTGTTGGAGTATTGTTTAATCGCGTGGGTAACTGTGTCGGCACTAAGGAGAGCAAACTTTGACCATATTCGGTCAGCAGGGGTTGGGTCTAACCATTAATGAAGTTTTCTATGTCCATGTTGTTCTGAGGTAGGGTTTTGCGTAGGTTTACGATTTTTTCATTGAAAGGTTGTCTGCAGATGGGATGTCAGTGTTGGTTGTGGTGACCGGCGTTGTGTCTAGTAGTTTGTTCATGAGATGGTATAGTTTCTTCGTGATTTTGTAGTCCGGGCAATTTTAGTTTTGTAGTACAATCTTTTGGTCTGTTTTATTGCGTATTTGTATTTCCTTTGTAATTGTTTCCATGCGTTGAGTGTGTGTTCGTCTTTTATTTTTTTTCCATGTGCATTCCAGTTTCCTAGATTGTGTTTTTAGTATTTTCAGTTTTTCATTGAACCACAGTATCGAGTTGTGTCTACATGAAGTTCTTATTTGTACGGGTGCTATTTCGTCTAATATGTGTCTGCATCTTTTGTCCCATTCTGAGAGGTAGTATATGGATTCCGTTTGTGCTGTCCAATCGTTGTTGTATATCTGTTGCCAGAAGGTATCTGGGTCTATTTGGCCTCTCGTAGTATGAGTTGTGTGTTCTCGTGTGTGGAGAGAACCCCTTTTTCGCCATTTTAGGGATAGGTTTAGTCTGTAATGTTCGGTCCATGGTGTTTTTGTCCATCTAGTTTGTGTTATGGTTAGGTTTATTTATTTATTTTATTTATTTAGTTGCATTTGTATCCCACATTTTCCCACCTATTTGCGGGCTCAGTGTGGCTTACAATACATTGTAAATAATGGAAATACAGTTTGTTACATTACGATTATGGTTACATTGTGAATAGTTAAGGAAGACAGAGTTATATCGGTCACCTTTGGGGCGTAGAAACTATAGGATATGTCGTTGGGGAATTACTACGGTGATCGAATAGTAACAAGAGAGTGATGGGTAGAGAGTTTTTATCTGTGGGTAGATTGTTGAGTGGGAGAGAGTACGGGGAAGTGGAGTACGTGAGGTAATGTCTTGAGGCATTATTATGATGTATATGGGATTTATATATCTTAATCCTTGCGGTATGTTTTTTCAAAGAGATAGGTCTTTAATCGTTTGCGGAAGTCTGTCAACTCATAGACCGCTCTCAGGCCGCGTGGCAGTGCGTTCCAAAGTTGCGTGCTCTTGTAGGTGAAGGTTGATGCATGTAGTGCTTTATACTTTATGCCTTTGCATTTTGGGAAGTGGAGGTTGAGGAAGGTTCTGGATGATTTTTTGGCATTTCTGGGTGGCAAGTCTACCAAGTCAGACATGTATGCAGGGGCTTCACCGTGAATGATTTGTGCACTAATGTGCATACTTTAAAGGTGACACGTTCCCTGAGTGGGAGCCAGTGTAGTTTCTCACGTAATGGTGCTGCGCTTTCGTATTTTGGTTTTCCAAAGATGAGTCTGGCTGCTGTATTCTGGGCTGTCTGAAGTTTTCTCTTTATTTGTTCTTTGCAGCCTGCGTATAATGAGTTGCAGTAATCCAGATGGCTTAGTACGAGTGATTGTACCAGGTTGCAGAAGACAGATCTTGGAAAGAATGGTTTTATTCTTTTCAGCTTCCACATGGAGAAGAACATCTTTTTTGTTGTGTTGTTCGCGTGAGTCTCAAGTGTAAGGTGGCGGTCGATTGTGACTCCAAGGATTTTTAAATTTTCAGAAATTGGCAAGTTTAGTTTAGGTGTGTTGATGGCGGTAAATTTTGTTGTGTTGTATTGGGAGGTTAGTATGAGGCATTGAGTTTTTTCTGCGTTCAATTTCAGTCGGAATGCATCTGCCCAAGTGTTCATGATGTGTAGACTTTGGTTGATTTCGTTGGAGATTTCGTTGATGTTATGTTTAAAAGGAATATATATCGTTACATCATCGGCATATATGTAAGGGTTAAGGTTATGGTTTGATAGAAGTTTTGCTAGTGGGGTCATCAGTAGGTTGAAAACTGTTGGTGAAAGGGGAGATCCTTGCGGTACTCCGCACTCAGGTGTCCATGCAGCAGATGTGGTTGAATTTGATGTGACTTGGTATGAGCGTGAGGTTAAGAACCCCTTGAACCAATTTAGGACATTGCCTCCGATGCCGAAATATTCAAGAATATGTAATAGAATTCCGTGGTCAACCATGTCAAAGGCACTTGACATGTCAAATTGTAGGAGGAGTATATTAGAGCCTGTTGCGATCCGTTGCTTAAACTTGGTCAGTAGGGTAGTTAGTACTGTCTCTGTGCTGTGATTCGAACGGAATCCTGATTGGGCGTCATGCAGTATTAAGAACTTGTCGAGATAACTTGTGAGTTGTTTGGTTACCACTCCTTCTGTTATTTTGGTTATTAGTGGTATGGATGCAACTGGTCTGTAGTTAGTTATTTCACTAGCGTTTTTCTTTGTATCTTTGGGTATTGGGGTGAGTAAGATTTTTCCTTTTTCCTTTGGGAAAAGTCCGTTTTGTAGCATGAAATTCAGGTGGTTCGTTAAGTCTAGTATGAATTGTTGAGGAGCTGATTTCATGAGGTTGCTTGGGCAGATGTCTAGTTTGCATTGGGATTTGGCGAATCTATTAAGCGTTTTAAGGATGAGGTCTTCTGACAGTACTTCGAATTCGGTCCAGATCCTGTCTGCTGGGTATGTTCCGTCTTCAGGGTCTAGGTAGTTCAGGAATGTGGTGTATTCGGTAGGGCTGGTAGGTATTCTGAGTCGTAGTTGTATGATTTTCTCTTTGAAGTATTTCGCGAGGTCATCGACCCCTGGTATTTCTTTGTTATTGTTTGTAACAGGTGTAGTGTCTAGCAGCTTATTTACAAGGTGGAAGAGTTTGTGCGTGTCTTTGTAATTTGGTCCAATCATAGTTTTATAGTGTAGTCTTTTCGTCTGTTTTATGGTGTATTTGTATTTCCTCCGGAGAGATTTCCATGCATTCAGTGTGGGTTCATCTTTCTTTTTGTTCCAAGCGCGTTCTAGTTTTCTGACTTGCGTTTTGAGTTCTTTCAGCTCTTCGGTGAACCATGGATTTGATTTTTTCCTGTGGGATGTTCTGGTTTGGATTGGGGCAATTGTGTCTAATATTGTTTTACATATGTTATCCCATTCTTGGAGGAATTATACGGTGTCTGTGTTTGCTGGCCATTCATTTTGGTAGACCTGTTGCCAGAATGTTGTAGGGTCTATTTTTCCTCTCGTAGTGTATGTTGTTCGTTCGTTTTTGTTGACTGCATTTCTGTGTGTTTTTCACCAGAGGAGGGAGACATGTGCTTTATAGTGGTCTGTCCATGGTGTGGGTATCCATCTTGTGTCTGTAAGTAGGATAGTTGAGTCTAGGTCGAATTTGTGTGTGATGATGTCTAGTGTGTGTCCTTTTTCGTGTGTTGGTTGGGTGTTTGGAGCGTGTAAATCCCAGAGTTTCAGGAATTCTTTACATTCTAGTGTGTGTTTTGAAGTGTCGTCTTCAAGATGTAGGTTGATGTCTCCTATAATGAAGATATTGGAGGCCGAGACACATGTGTTCGAGATGAAGTCCATGAGTTGCGATTGGGAGTCTTTCCATTTTCCTGGTGGTCTGTAGAATAAAATTGTGTTGAGGTGTCCTTGTAGGTTCGGGTGATTGATTCTTATCGAGGCGATTTCGAGTTGTGGTGAGGTGAATTCACCAGTAGTTGTGATGGTGAACTTGGATTTGTAAATTATGGCTATTCCGCCACCTCTTTTTCCATTTCTTGTCCAGTGGGTGATTTTGTAATCTGGTGGGCATGTATTTTTGATGGCGGGGTCTGTGGGGCCGTGAAACCATGTTTCCGTGATGAATAGAAGGTCTAGTTTTTCTGTGGTAGTCCAGTCTAGTATGTCTACGGAATTGCTTACCGCTGATCTTGCGTTGATGTATCCTATTCGGATTGAGCGGTATGGTTCTATGGGAGGTTAGATGTGTTTATTTTTACTAATTGTCTGTTTTCTCGGTGGTTGGATTTGTTGTTGTTGGTTTTCTTCTCCTTCTGTTGGTGGTGTTCATAGATGGAGACGTTGCCTTTTGGTTGGTTATTGTTTTTTTGGTTTGGTGAGTTATTAGTAGGTTGTATATATAGTTGGTGTGTTGTAGTTGGATTGCTGTAGAAGTTAGGGGTGGTCCATGCGTAATGGATTATAGGAATGAGATAGATTATTATCAGTAATTTGTTAGTGTTCATGTTGGGTTTATGTGGACGGTGTTCAGGGGAGTGTGGGTAGTGTTGGTGGTATCAGTAGTATTTGTAGAGGTGTTGGTCAGTGTTAGTGATATTTGTAGCATGTACTGGGAGTTATACAAGCGTGTTATAAGGCTGTAGACAGTTAAAGCGATTAGATGAGGCATTTAGAGCGTTAGAAGAGAGTCTTTCGGCATGCAGCAATCATCTAAAGTATATATCGCATTTAGTCATTTAAAGAGAGTCCTTCAGACAAGCTATGAAGCATCTTAGCAATAAAGTAATTAGATGAAGCATTTAGAGTAATTATAACATTTAAAAGGAGTCTTTCAGCATGCATAGGCATAGCTTCTGGATAGAGCAGTCATTTAAAGAGAGTCCTTCAAACACGCTATGAATCAAATAGCGATTAGGCTTTTAGATGAAGCATTTAGAGTAATTATAACATTGAGAGAAAAAAAAAAGAAAAAAAAAGTCTGTCTGCTTGCAGAAGCATAACTTCTAGATAGAGCATCAGCTTATTTAAATTAGGTTTTAACAGGAGTTCAGGACTATAAAAGTAAGGCAAAAGCAGCTATGGAAAATAATCTTGGGTAGATTCAGCAGGTGCTCGGATCCTGGAGGGGTGATGGTGGTTGGTGGTGGTAGCCGTAATGGCGAATAACCTGTTTATTCCTATTTATTGTTTTCATTTCATTTCTACTTGCCTCGGGGTCCTAGATGCCATCCACGCCGTCGCTGAAGGGCCGCCGTCGGAGGTCTAAAAATGCAACCCTTAATCGTCCCGGTTTTAATTCCGTCGTTGGCTTCCTTATCTCGTCCTCCTGATGTTTCGCTCCAGCTGGTCGGTGAGCGGTCGAGGGTGTTTGCAGCTCTCGCCTCGATGGTTGGTGCCTCTCTAGTTCTTTCCTTTCTCGTGCACCCGGGTTCCTTGTGGCCTGGTGTCCCGCGGTGCGCCCGAGTCAGGAGCCGCTGCAGGTCCCGCTCAATTACTGTACCCCTGCTCACTCTTGGGTCCCGATGGGTTAGGCGCTGTGGTTTTTAGCCTAGGTGTGAGCTCCGATAGAGCGTCCGATCAGTTCGGTCGGGCCACGAGGTCGCGGGTCTTCTGCTCGGCCGGGCCACGAGGCATTCCGCCTCTGGGTTGTTCACTCGGCCGGCCGCCGCTGGATTTCCGCTGGGTCACGGGCTAGATGGGCCGCCCGCTATGATCAGCCGTGGCTCGTCCTCCTGTGTATGGTACCTGTGGGGCTGTCGCGGCCGTAATCCAGTTTTCCCTGCTCTGATCAGTGTTCGTCCTAGTCCGCGGCAGTGTCGGCCTTGGATCGATCACCCGTGCATGGGTCTGAGGGCTGATGTGGTCGCGGTTGCGTCCTCTACCAATCAGTTTAGAATTATCTCTGGTCCGTTCCGGACCAGTAGGGGGGGGGGTCACCCAGATGAATTATGTGGGCTTAATCCCTCGAGGTCTTAGGAGCTTGTTTCTGGGCTTCCTACCTGTCGGCCATCTTGCCCATCCGCAAACGAATCTTTTCCGGAGATGGGAAGGCGGTAGAACGAGAGGACATGAAATGAGATTGAAGGGGGGCAGACTCAGGAAAGATATCAGGAAGTATTTTTTCACGGAGAGGGTGGTGGACGCTTGGAATGCCCTCCCGCGGGAGGTGGTGGAGATGAAAACGGTAACGGAGTTCAAACATGCGTGGGATATGCATAGAGGAATCCTGTGCAGAAGGAATGGATCCTCAGAAGCTTAGCTGAAATTGGGTGGCGGAGCAGTTGGGGGGAAGAGGGGGTGGTGGTTCTGATCAGTGGACAGTTTGTATGAGATGAGGTCGAGTGTGTGACCCTTCTTCGCGTGGGTTGTTTGAATGTGTGGCCATGTAAGGTCACATAGATGAAGGAAGTCCTTGCAATCTTGTGCGTTGGTAGAGTTTGGGTCTTCAATGTGAAGGTTAATGTCTCCATTGGAGTTAGATACACATATATTTGAAATGAAGTCCATGAAGTCCGCTTGGCTTTCGTTCCAGTTACATGGTGGTCTGTAGAATAGGATGCAATTTAGGTGGTCGAGCAGGGTTTTATGGTGGATTCTGATTAAGGCTATGTCGAGGTGGGTTGTTATAGATTCCGCGGTGGTTTCAATCGTGAGGTGAGATCGGTATATGAGTGCTATGCCCCCTCCTCTTTTTTCTTTTCTGGTCCAGTGGGTGATTTTGTAACCTGGAGGACATAGGTTTAAGATGATAGGGTCCTTCTGATCATGGATCCAGGTTTCAGTGATGAAGAGTAGATCAAGTTTCGCTGACGTGATCCAGTCTGTTATTATTGTTGTTTTGTTTACTACGGATCTGGCATTGACGTAGCCTATTTGAAGTTTTTGGTATGGGTCTTCTACGTTTGGTGTTATGTGGACTTTTGTTAGTTGTCGTTTCTTGGTTTGTGTGGATTTTTTATGACCTTTCTTTTCATTTTGTTGAGGTTGTACACTTGTTGGTTCTTTTCCTTTGTTTTGGTTTATGTCTGTTTGGTGTAATGTGGTGTGTCTGGTCAGTGTTCGGTTATTGATTAGTATGGGTATATTGTTGATTTCTGCGAGTGGGGTGGTCATTGTTATGTGGATCAGGGATAAGGAGTAGATTGCAAGGAGCAGTTTGGTGGTGTTCATTATGGTATCATTTCAATAGTTTTTAGAAGAAGATTGTTGCTGTATTCAACATTAGAGATTATTCTCCCGGACCCTCGTATTTAGGTAGCAATCTTGTCCTCCTTAATAGTTACGAGGCCTCTATCATGCGACGGTAACGTTATGTCACAGGGGCATGACTTAGCAGGATCTAGCGTTCTCAGGATAATTCAAGTTTAGTGACAGAACGTGCACTTCTTTGTTTTGACGGCCGGCGCTGCTTATAATATGCAGCGATCACTAGTCTTAACCCAGCGCTGCAGTTCTCTATTCTCCTCTTACCTGACATTACAAACTTTAAAACCAATTCCAATAACAGTACCTTTACAAAGGCAGCAGTGAATATACACAACAGCATTATGCATCCCATTGGAAAAGCCAGACAAGTCAGACTCATAGATCCCCACACAAACTGAATGCAGGCAGAATCTTTCACCTACTCTGTCACATGCAGAACTCAGACCAACCCTAATCAATTACAGAATAAAGGACCAAAAATTAGAAATTATCCTGTAACCTGGTATCAGCCCTTCCCTTCCTTTCTGCCCTTCATCTATCCCTGTAGCCTGGCATCAGCTTTTCCCTTCCCTACTCTCCCATCCATCCCCATAGCCCAGCATTAACCCTTCCATTCTCTATCTTACCCCCATCCATCCCCGCAACATGGTACCAGCCCTTCCCTTCCCCACCACCCATCCCATAGCTAGGCATCAGCCCTATCCTACCCCCCACCCCTCCCTGTAGCCTAGCATCATCCCTGTCCTAACCCCTACCCATTCCCCCCATGATCTGGCATCTCCCACCACAACCCCACCCTAAAAGACACCAGCATTAAATATAAGACCCTTTTTAAAAAAAATGTCCTGGGTACTGTAGAGCCCACCTCCATCCAGAAACTCGCCTACATTAAATTTAAAACTTTTTTAAAAAAAACTTTTAATCCAGGCACTGCACTGCAGAGACCAACCCCATCCAAAAACCCACCAAGGCACCAACATGACAAAATCTACAACCTGGGCACCATTAAAATTTATTGTTGGTGGGTTTCTGCTAGGGAAAAAGGTATATTTAATGATTAAATATACTTTTTTTTGCCCTAGACAGTGAAGAGCCCACCCCCACCCAGCATTAGACTGTACACATTAAAAAATTTTTAAATTATTTATTTTACTAGGCTGGGCTGCTGGGCTTCAGTGGTGGCAGGCACTGGTGCAGACTCAGAGAGCACTGTGCTCCACTCCGTATGTGCTGTTGTGGGGCATCAACAAAAGACAGATTTGATCCAGCGAGGGCACAGTGAGGAACCGTGACACTGACAGTAGCTGGTAGAAGTTCCCATGCAGCACTGCGGCGCCATTGTAAGTACTGTGGGGGATGAGTGCAAAGCAGCAGAGTCCAGAATGAAACCAGATGGGGAGTGAGCGATAAAGTAGTTGCGCTGGCGTGCAGCGCCACAATGGTCTACCAACTTTCGGATCAGGATATGGCCCACACTAATAAAAAAAATATATAAATAAATAATCAGCAGGTAGGAGGAGGACCGGAGAGCTGTTGACTGCCTGGGTGGGCCTGGGCCCACACATAACTACACCCCTGAGTAGGAGACGGAGGAAAGGAGAATAAGCTAATCAAATATTCTGGAAATATACCTTCAAACATTTTATAAACCCAACAAGCCAACTTCAAAAAAATATAAGCATTCATGGGCAACCAGTGAAACTTAACCAAACAGGGAGCAGCGTGGTCAAACATTTTTTCCTCAAACACCATATCTTTGCTGCCATATTTTGTAAAACTCGTAGTCTCTAGAGACTAGTTGAACTGATAAAAGATAATAGAGACTGTTGCAATAATCCAAGTAAGACAGAATCATTGACTGAACCAAGATAGAAAAATGTTTTTCATGAGTGGAGGAGTGAGTTAGAGGCATATGCTGAAACAGAGGATGTTTACAGCAGAACCCGAATCAGCGGAACCACTCCTAAACACCTCCTAAACACTTGGAGTTTTTGGCTTCCGTGGAGGTTACATTGAATGCCATCTGGAAGGCGCTTCGGGACCTGACGGCGGTAGTAAATAACTTTGTTTCAGATATAATCTTATTGGAGAGTTACATGGACAATTTGACTGAACCCTTTGAGAGTGAAAAATTGATATAATAAATGAAGTTCTACACAAGCTAGAAGTGGTTATGATCCTGAAAATGATAATTGACCAGAAACTTTGAATGATAAGGTGGATGTTATTGTGGATGATTAATGTCGAGATTATTGTTTTTCCAAGAGTTCCAGGTATGACTCCTAAAGTTTTCCTCAGAAATATTTCCTTAATTATTACTTCGAAAGGAGTGAAGCCTGTGAAAACTGGGATTGCTTTAATCAGTGGGATTTGAATTAGAGACTTAAGTATATGTATTGTTAAATAATTTCTGGTTTTTAAAAGAGAGAGAATGTAATCAGATGTATTATTTCTAACTAAAATCTGGACAATAAGTATGTTCTCAATGAAATGAACTGACTATACACCATATTTGGTCTTGAAGAAGCCAACCAGATGATCAATGTGGAATAATGAATTAGATGAGTAATATCTGGGGATAATCAGGTTAATACCATGTTTTCTTTTTTCTGTTTACTGTTTAATTGATCTCCTTGTCTTATCTCACTCTCCCTATTTTTCTTCACAATGTGGTCTAAGAAAGAGAAAGATTGTATATAATCCATATATATAGTTGGGATTGTTTTCTTCTTATCTTGTATTAATGTGCAGTCATCTCTGTATTACTGTTTGCAAGTGACCCTTGTAAAATGAAAAATAATAAATAAATGATTTAAAATTTAAAAAAAAAATGTTTTTCCAATAAAAAGTGAACAAATGTTTCTAAATTGACAAAATTTTTAAAAAGAGGGTCTGAACTACTGCATTAATCTGGGGTTTCAAAAATAAATAGGTGTCCAAATAGATTCCAACTTTAAACCACCTGGAAGAGATACATCTATGGGAATGGAATTCTCATGCGGTTTAGCCAAATAAGTTTTGTTTTTTCTTCATTGAGTTTAAATCCATGTGCAGCACTCTGCGCCTCAATTCTTTTTATACTTAAAAAAATTTTGAGGTAAAATTGAAGGCAAATTTTCTTCAATTGGTATTAACAAAAACATTTCATCGGAATAGGAGAAGAATTTAATGCTAAGCGAAGAAAAGCTATAACAAAATGAAATTATATATATTTATATATATATATAACACAGGAGAGAATGGAGAACCCTGAGGGGCTCTGCAGGTGGTTTCCAATCAGCTGATAGATTGTTACCCATTTTAACCCTATACCCCTGAATACCACAAAAGTCACTAAAAATTGCATGCGTAAATTTGGGAAGGTGCACAATTTAAGTGAATAGCAAGCTAATTAGCATTGATAATTGGCTTAACAACCAATTATTGGCATTAATTAGATTTAATTGAAATATATGTGTATACCTTTAGGTGCAGGATCCACACCTAAATTTTACACATGAGTTCAAAAAGGGGGAAAGGAAATGGGAGGGTCATGGACAGAACAGGTGCAGTCCTAACATTTATGTGCATTGTTACAGAATGAGGGGGATACACACCTAATTTAGGTGCATACGTTTCAGTTGGTGCAAATGGCTATACCTAAAGTTACAACAACCAAACATTATATGGATCTTAACACCATACATCCCGGCAGTAGAGTACCTCTATAAACATTGCATGGTATCTTAATAAAGAATTTAGAATAAAGTCTCTTACTTTTCTCAATGTTTTGATAATTAAAAATTAGGAGGAAAGACCTCATTCGGACCATAAACCACACCCTTGGAACTTATTGTTTCCTGTATGTGTGATTGATCAAACAAGTCATCATTGGTCTAAAAAACCTCCTGTTCACCGTTGATGAATAGACAATTTATATATATATATATATATATATATATATATATATATATATATATATATATCTACTTTAATTCACAATAACTTTCTTTCAACAACTGTATAAAATAAAATTGTTACTTAGCTTTGAGAAGACCTGCTCATAAACGGCTCCAAATGATCATTAGAAGATTGTCCAAGACCTTTTGAGATACCATCAGAATTTTTGTATGAATTGGCAAAATTAGCCTTGAAAAGTATTTTCTTTTTCAAAAGAACATTATCTACAGATAGCTGGAGTAGCTATGGATGCATCGTTTGCACCAACCATAGCAAACTTGTTTATGTCAGCGTTTGAAGATAAATGGTTAAAATGCACTCCTTACAAAGAAAGGGAAAGGGGAAAGGGAATGGGACTTATATACTGCCTTTCTGTGTTTTTTCCAACTACATTCATAGCGGTTTACATATTATATACAGGTACTTATTTGTACCTGGGACAATGGAGGGTTAAGTGACTTGCCCACAGTCACAAGGAGCTGCAGAAAAGAGATCATAACATGGAAAAGGTATATAGATGATGTTTTCTTGGTTTGGTAAGGACATTTACATCAACTAGAAAATTTTCTAACATGGATTAATTCATGCGAGAAAGTGATCTCCCATGCACCTGGGTCTGCACTCTCTCTCTCTGCCTGGCTTCCAGGCTCCTTGATTGCTTTGCTTCCACCCACCTGTTTCTGCTCTCTCTCTCTCTCTCTCTGCCTGGCTTCCCTTACTTCTCCTCCTATTGGTCTTTCGGTTCCTCCTTCCCCTGCTCTTGTCCTATGGCTGTGCTCCTTCTCCCTGCTGGTCCCTGCTGATGTCAGATGCCAGCACTTTATCAGCTGAGCTCTTCCTGGACTCCATGCTTCGGCTTCTACTTTGGTAGGTGTTAATGTGCTTCTTCTCTACTTTGTCCCTCGTTGCTGACTTTACCTGTGCCTGGATTACTCTCTTGCCTGTTGTTTGCCTACTGACATTGCCTATACCTGGATTACTCCCCTGCCTGCCTGTTAGCATTGCCTGTTCCTGGATTACTCCCTTGCCTGCTGCCTGCCTATTGACTTTGCCTGTACTGGATCACTCTCTTACCTGCTGCCTGTCTGGCCATCACATTCACCACCCCACTTCCTGCTCCGTCTCGTAAGCCCTGCAGGCCGCCTGCACCTAGGGGCTCAACCTCTGGGGAACAGCGGTCAGCGCAGGTGAAACCCAGGGTTGTCCAGCTGCCAAGCAGAACCTGGTCCGAGTACCGGCTCAGCAGCACTCTGCTTGGTACAAGAACTCGCAAGTCTGACAGTAAGCCGAAGCCATGAGTTCGACGGACAAACCTGACCTGAGTTGGCCCAGGTTCTTCAGCAGCAATAATAACAGGCCCAGCTAAATCGTCTGTCTGGAGTTCTACAGGATGTGTGTTCCCAGATGTCAACCCTTCAATCCCAACGACAACCTCCTGCTGCATCGTCTGGATCCATGTTACCTACTCCAGGGTTGCGGCTTCCTGAGACTCCCCGGTTCAACAGCACCCCTTCTGCTTGCCAAGGGTTCCTCAACCAATGTCTTATGCTGTCTGAAATACAACCAGCAGCCTTTTCTACAGATAGACTCAAGATAACCTATATCATCTCTCTACTCTCCGGATCCGCCTTGGCTTGGGCCTCTCTCTGGGAGCAACGGGACCCTTTACTCACTGATCTTGAAGAATTTCTTTGCCGCTTCCGGTTAGCTTTTGATGTGCCGGGACGGCCCTCCTCTGCAGCTGCAGAACTTCTACAAATTCAGCAAGGCAATTGTTCTGTTGGTGTTTATGCCGTTCACATTTGAACCCTAGCTTCAGAGGTAAGATGGAACCAAGAGGCCCTTACAGCCATTTTTTGGCAAGGACTCAATGACCGGATTAAAGATGAACTGGCCGGCCGGGAACTTCCTAATGCTTTGGATGCTCTGATCACCCTCTGCATCCGCATCTATGTACAGTTCCAAGAAAGGTCACTGGAACGCTCTACTCAGCACCACTCTCAGAGACCATCTCCTCGGACGCCGCACCCTTCTTCTCCCAAAGGTGCGGCAGTCTCTACTTCTGGAGTCCCTGAAGAGCCAATGGTTATCGAACAGTATCGCCTCTCTGAGAAGGAGAGGGCTCACCGTCGGGACAATTAACTTTGCCTCTACTGTGGGCAGGCTGGCCACTTCCTAAGACATTGTTCGAATAAACCGGGAAATGCCATGACCCAGGGTCACTGAAGGGGGTGTCCCTGGGTCACTTTTCACCTCTTCGGGATAATCTTATCTTCGTCCCTATTTCCCTGCGCTGGAAGGAACTCTGTATTAACACTGTGGCTTTGATCGATTCTGGGGCTGGAGGAAATTTTATTGACGCCAGTCTCCTATTTCAGCTAGGAACTCCCTCGATTGACTGTAAACCAACGTTACAAGTGACATCCATTCAGGGACTAACTCTACTCTACTCTGTTATTTTGGGCCTGCCCTGGTTATGACAACACTCACCTAATATCAGCTGGACCACTAATGATATCGGCAGTTGGGGACCCCAATGTTTTTCTACCTGTCTCACGCCAGTGGTTCCTTCTCCGAGGACTATTACTGCCTCTCCAGGGCACTTGCTCCCGTGAGGCTTCCCTTCCTGTGGAATATCGTGATTTCCAAGATGTCTTCAATGCTCAGGAGGCTGATTCCCTTCCTCCGCATCGTCCTTTTGACTTCCCCATTGAATTGCTTCCCGGCAAGACTCCCCTTATTCCGGAGCTTTTGACCGTCTGCAGGGAGCGTCTATCTTTACCAAACTGGATCTCCGAGGTGCTTACAATCTGGTCCAAATCCGCCACGGGGACGAATAGAAGACCGCTTTTAATACTCATGAAGGACATTTCGACTATCTAGTTATGCCATTCGGCCTTTGCAATGCTCCAGCGGTTTTTCAGGAATTCATAAACTTCATTTTTCAAGATCTTCTGTACCTCCAGGATGCTAAGAGATTAAACCCGCGACAAACATGTTGGTCTCTTTTCTTTGCCCACTTTAACTTCCGTCTGGTATTCCAACTTGTGTATTTTATGGGTACTACTATTACTACTACTTATCATTTCTATAGTGCTAGTTATGCACTATGAAATATGAACCATAGTTAAGACCTGTAAAAGCAGGCCTTGAGTGTGTCTCATAGTTGACCTCTGTACTGAACCAGAGCTCATGGTCTGCTAGCACCTAAGTAAACACTATAAACTTAGTTGTCCACCTTAGAGCGGAGTAAATCGTGAGGCCCAGGGACTTATGATCTGATAAGACATTCCAACGTGCAAACGGGCCTGGGAAAGGTGCAATTAGGGATGAACAGAAGAATGTGAGATTTAGTGACGTGGAGATAGATGGTGAGAACAGAAAACAGAATGGTTTCTCAGGAAGATAAGTGCTAAAGCCTTGCTTAACACAAAAGGTATATAAACCACTGTATCAGAGCATTACGTTGGGGAGAGATGCAGAGTTAGACCACATGTTTGGGTCCCCTGCACCCCCCCCCCCCCCCCCCCATGAGAAACTAGCATTTGTAATGTACTTTCTCTTGGTAAGAACAAATGCCTTTCTCATATGCTGGTCTTCATAGTCTTTTATCTCTCTCTAAATTGTGGGTGGCTGGTGAGTACTAATTTGGGAGGTGATACAAGCAGCCTTGTTTTAATTAAAAACACTTGCTGAAAAGAATATTCAAGCTGATGCCCTATCCAGGGCCTTCAACCCTCCCGAAGAACCCGAGGAGTCCTATCCCATGCTTAATCCTGCCTGTGTCGCCTCCACTATTGTGGTCACTCCCATAATCACGAAGACTTCTGCATGGCGCAGGATGTCTCACAATTTGTTTTCACCTGTCCCACCTGCGCCCGAAACAAATCCTCTCCTGGCAATCCTTGGGGATTTTTACAGCCACTGCCAGTTCCACAGCTGCCTTGAGATCTATGGATTTTGTTACGGATTTACCACCTTACCATACACGGTCATTTGGGTCGTGGTGGACCGATTTTCTCGAGTGGCCCATTTTATTCCCATGAGATCTCTCCCTTCGGCCGCCACTCTTGCCAAGGCTTTCATCCAGCATATTTTCCATTTACATGGCCTCCCTCTCCGAATCATAAGTGATCGGGGATCGCAATTCACTTCTAGGTTCTGGAGAGCTCTGTGTTCTGCTGTTGGCATCATCACCCATTTCTCATCCGCATACCACCCACAGACCAATGGACTGGTGGAACGGGTCAATCAAACTCTCAAGACCTTCCTGCGAATGTACACTAATAACTGACAGGATGACTGGTCTACATTACTCCCCTGGGCCGAATTCGCCTATAACAATGGCTTCCACACTGCCTCTGATACATCACCATTTTTACGGTGTATAGGTGCCACCCACGACTACCACTTCCGATCCCTCAAACCCAAGCCTCACCTCTGCTCCAGCAGACCCTCACCAATATCTGGGACATTTGGAACAGGGTCCAACAACATCTTCTGCAAGCCGCTGCTACATACAAGCTTTTCGCAGATCGTAAAAGGCGGTCTGCTCCGATTTTTCAACCTGGACAAAAAGTTTGGCTCAGTACCAAATACTTGAGGCTCCGTTTACCCTCCTTCAAGTTTGCTCCCTGATGATTGGACCCTTTTCAGTACGATCTTGGGTGGGAGCCGTCACTTATCATCTCCAGTTACCAGCTAACCTCAAGGTCCACAATGCCTTTCATGTGTCCCTGCTAAATCCATTCTTAACCTCTAAATGGCACCCAGAGCCGAAGAAGATCATTGTTCCTGACTCCAAGCCTGATCCAGAATTCGAGGTAGATGAGGTTCTGGACTCCAAACATCAAAGGGGACTGCTGTTCTATTTGCTATATCCTAGAAGCACTTTGGTCCCAAGGATAATTCCTGGGAGCCCGCTGCCAACGTCCATGCACCTGAATTGATCCGGGAGTTCCATACCCGCTACCCATCCAAACCTGGACCTAGGCAGAGGGGGGTCCTTAAGGAGGGGGCACTGTTATGTCCCCTACCTCAATGCAAGCGGCGTCCTCGGGCTGCACGGGGTCCCGTCGACACACACACTTGACTGGCACAGCCCTGAGCCATGTGTATGTAGTACTTCTCTGGCTGCAGGCTCCTTGATTGCTTTGCTCCCATGCACCTGGGTTTGCTCTCTCTCTGCCTGGCTTCCAGGCTCCTTGATTGCTTTGCTTCCACCCACGTTTGTCTGCTCTCTCTCTGCCTGGCTTCTCTTGCTTCTCTCTTATTGGTCTTTTGGTTCCTCCTTCCCATGCTCTTGTCCTATGGCTGTGCTCCTTCTCCCTGTTGGTCCCTGCTGATGTCAGACGCCAGCACTTTATCAGCTGAGCTCTTCCTGGACTCCATGCTTCGGCTTCTACTTTGGCAGATGTTACTTGCTCAGTAGTTTGCTTCTTCTCTACTTTGTCTCTCGTTGCTGACCTTGCCTGTGCCTGGACTACTCTCTTGCCTGCTGCCTGCCTACTGACTTTGCCTGTACCTGGATTACTCTCTTGACCTGTTGCCTGCCTACCGACTTTGCCTGTACCTGGATTACTCTCTTGACCTGTTGCCTGCCTACTGACTTTGCCTGTACCTGGATTACTCTCTTGACCTGCTGCCTGCCTACTGACTTTGCCTGTACTTGGATTACTCTCTTGACCTGTTGTTTGCCTATTGACATTGCCTATACCCGGATTACTCCCCTGCCTGCTGCCTGCCTGTTAACATTGCCTGTTCCTGGATTACTCCCTTGCCTACTGCCTGCCTATTGACTTTGCCTGTACCTGGATTACTCTCTTGACCTGTTGCCTGCCTACTGACTTTGCCTGTACCTGGATTACTCTCTTGACCTGCTGCCTGCCTATTGACTTTGCCTGTACTTGGATTACTCTCTTGACCTGTTGTTTGCCTATTGACATTGCCTATACCCGGATTACTCCCCTGCCTGCTGCCTGCCTGTTAACATTGCCTGTTCCTGGATTACTCCCTTGCCTGCTGCCTGCCTATTGACTTTGCCTGTACCTGGATTACTCTCTTGACCTGTTGCCTGCCTACTGACTTTGCCTGTACCTGGATTACTCTCTTGACCTGTTGCCTGCCTACTGACTTTGCCTGTACCTGGATTACTCTCTTGACCTGCTGCCTGCCTACTGACTTTGCCTGTACTTGGATTACTCTCTTGACCTGTTGTTTGCCTATTGACATTGCCTATACCCGGATTACTCCCCTGCCTGCTGCCTGCCTGTTAACATTGCCTGTACCTGGATCACTCTCTTACCTGCTGCCTGTCTGGCTGTCACGTTCACCACCCCGCTTCCTGCGCCATCTCGTAAACCCTGCAGGCCGCCTGCACCTAGGGGCTCAACCTCTGGGAAACGGTGGTCAGCGCAAGTGAAACCCGGGGCTATCCAGCTGCCAAGCAGAACCTGGTCTGAGTCCCGGGCTCAGCAGCGCTCTGCTTGGTACAAGAACTCACACGTCTGACAATGGAATCCTTTGGAACTAAGATCCATTTTTTGCATGTGGCAGTGACTTTAGAAGACAACAATTTTCATATGAATGTATATCACAAGAAAACTGATAGAAACAGTTTTTTGGAATATGGGAGCTGTCATCCACGAGTTTTGAAAAACAGCTTACGATATTCACTAGTTTTGCAACAACAGAGAATATGCACTGAGATTTTGGACTATAACCAACAAGTCAAACTACTGGCAAAAAATCTTTTAAGGAGAAGATATCTGAGAAAAGTGTTGAAAACATCTTATGTACAGGCAAAGTACAAAAATAGAGACTTATTGCTATCTAGTCAATCTTCAAAGAATCCAGATCAAATATCAGAAATTTTCATATTAAGATATAAGTCGGGTGGGGAAGAGGTGTCAAAAATATTGAAGAGAAACTGGGACATTCTGAAAACGCATCCTGTGTTTACTGACAAATCTTTATGAATAGCGTTCTCTAGGGATCCCAACTAGAAAGAGATCCTAAGTCCAGCAGTCTTGTCGACGGTAGAATCCAACATATTTGAACAAACATTAGGGCATAAAAAATGTATGCAATGTTCCTTTTGTCACAAGACATTGGAATGCACACAGTTCATCAATCCTTATAATGGCAAGACAAATCAATTACAGAGTGCTACTACTTGTAGTATAACACGTCATTTATGTGCTCCAATGTCCATGTAACAAGCTTTATGTTGGCAAAACAACAAGAAGTTTTAAAACCAGATTAAGTGAACACAATTCATGTATTAAAAATAGAAAAATGGGAGCACCCCTGGTGGCACATTGTACACAGTTGAAACATTCTTTTGAATCTTTCCGTTGCTGGATAATTATGCATTTAAGTCAAGACAAACATGGAGGTGACAGAGACAGAGCGCTATTTCAGCAAGAACAATGGTGGATTTATTGATTAAACACTTTAGAACCTCAAGGATTGAATACTATAATTCAGTGGACTGCATTTCTATGAACAATTTCGCTTATATTTTTGTTTACATTTTTGTTTTAAGTTTTCACATTAGGTGGGCGAATTGAGGTGATGTCAATTCCTTCTGATTGGATCCTTTTTGAAGGTGTCTATTTAAAAGGCAGGCACCATTTTGAGAGCACCCGCTGCAAAATCACATAAAGAACATAGGCTTAAGAGGCAGGTGGTTTTTCAAAGTATTTCTCTCTTTTTTTCTCTTGTTTTCTTTCCATTTTTATATGGACATATTTATTTCACAGGTCGTCATAAAAAAGAGGTGGAGGTCTCCAGAAGAAGCCATAGCGAAACAGTCCCCATTGGGACCTCTACCCATGAGTTGACAGCATTTTACAAGAAAAATTATTTGACGATCATTTGAAGCCGTTTATGAGCAGGGCTTCTCAAAGCTAAGTAACAATTTTATTTTACACAGTTGTTAAAGAAAGTTATTGTGAATTAAAGTATATATATACAGTGCAATCTGCTTAAGTGCAAGGGTCTGGGACCAAAGAAATGCATGCAGTTAACCAGAGCGTGCACTTAACCGTTGTGACCCAAAGAAGCTTGACATCTGATAAACATATGTACAGTACTGTTTATTATTATAAGTACAGTATACAGTCTCAGTTAACTGACATTAGGCTGGCTTGAAGTAATCAGTTATATTCCTCTGTACACTCTTGGGTCTGTGAGTTCCATAGACTACGTCTGCCAGACGGTAAAAACTGTCATAGCACTGACATCCAGTGGCCTCCAGTTAGGCCCGCATGGTGTTGAGACTCTCCAGCGCTCTTGCAAAAAGTGACAGGAGGAGGTTTTTGAATTTCATCAGCATGTGCCTCGCTGCTCATTTCTTCATCTGTTCCATCATCAGCCGTTGTTGCCTGTATGTAGGAGCATATCTCAACATTAGTGCTGTCTTCAGCTGTTTGTAGATCGTAATCAACAGCTACGTAGTGATGGAACTCCTCTTCAGTAAAACCGGCTGGGATGTCAATAACCTCTTCATCTGACGCGTTTGCAACAGCTGCACCTGCTTCATCCCTCTCCACATCCTTAACAAAGCTTGCCCGCTTGTAGCAGTTCACAATGGTTGCCTGTGTAACATGATTCCAGGCTTCTTTCTGCATATGTAGGGAATCCAACAGTGATAGATTACGAGCCAGTTCAACAGCACGTTTATCCTTTTCTGTCTGGTCATCCATAACGCTCATCAGATGACGTAGCACAAGAGCCCGATAACGTTGTTTGAAATTGGCTATTATGCCCTGATCCAGAGTTTGGATCAGAAAGGTAGTGTTTGGTGGGAGGAAGACCACCTTGACGTTAGACAGTCTGAGCAACACAGTTATCACAAAGCAGCAAAATCTGCTGCTTTTGTGCCCGCATTCTAGTGTCTAACTTCTTTAGCCACTGCTTCCAAATTTCCCCAGTCATCCATGAATTTGCGTTAGCCTCATATGACACAGGAAGCCGCTTAACGTTTTTGAAGCAACGGGGCTGTTTGCTCTTTCCAATGACGAGGGGTTCCAACTTCTCACTCCCATCCATATTGCAGCAAAGAAGGATTGTCAGTCAGTCCTTCGATGTTTTACCTCCAGTAGTTTCGGCATGTTTGAATGCAAGTGTTCCATAAGCAATCGCTTGCCAGTAAAGACCATTTTTGTCAGCATTGAAAATGTCACGAGGTGCAAACTCGTTCAAGATGGTAGGAAGAACTGAAACAACCCAATTTTCAGCACCAAAGTCATCCGTGTCTTGTTTCTCACCATGCTGTTTCTTGAATTTTATGCTGTTCCTTTCCTTCCATCTTTCCAACCATCCAACAGTGGCTTTGAATTCAGCCAGTCCAAGACTTTCTGCTACCTGGTTAGCTTTCTCCATAAGCAGTGGACCACTGACAGGAAACTGTCTGCTCCTGACTCGAGAAAACCACCAAAGAAGAGCATATTCTACCTCCTCAGCTTGGCCCGCACGTTTTCGTTTCCGTTGTGGATTTGTATTGTTTTGCCAGTCTTCCAGAAGCTGGTCTTTCTGTTTCAAGACACATGAAATTTGACTGGGATTGACACCATATTCTTTAGCAATAGATGCTTGACTTTCTTTGTTTTCTAATTTTTTATGAACTTCTATTCGTTCAGCCAGTGTTAAAGTCTTACACTTCCGCCACTGCAACGACGACCCCGGAGCATGCTCCAACAACATTCTTTCCCCTTATCTGCCTGGGGCAGTTAAAGCGGTAAATTTGAAATCTCGGTTGTCATGCGCCAATCGGCTTCCATATTCCATGCACGCGCTTATGCGGAGTCTTTCCTGCAGAGAAGCGGTCTTGAACCATGCATATAAGCGAATCTTGCACTTATCAGTGGTGCGCTAAAACAAAGTTTGTCCCCATAGAAATTGATGGTGCCAAAAACGGGAATGAAATACGGCATGCAGTTAAACAGAGCAGGCTCTTATCCAACGTGCACTTAAACGGAATGCACTGTTTGTATATATATATATATATATATATATATATATATATATATATATATATATATATTGTCTATTCAACAATGGTGAACAGGAGGTTTTTTAGACCAATGATGACTTGTTTGACCAATCACACATACAGGAAACAATAAGTTCCAAGACTGTGGTTTACGGTCCGAATGAGGTCTTTTCCTCCTAATTTTTAATTATCAAAGCATTGAGAAAAATAAGAGACTTTATTTTAAATCCTTTATTAAGATACTATACAATGTTTATACCTAAAGTTAGCCATGATTCCTGGGCATAAGTGTTATTCTATAAATTATGCCTAACTTTAAGCATGGTTTATAGAATAGCGTTTTTTTCTGCACTGATTTTTTTGAAGGCATGACCCTTCATGAATCCCCCAGTGGTTGCTGTCCCCTTCCCTCTCCCCTGAAACTGAAACCAGAAAGGTTGCACAGAAAACAGAGGGTAGGGTTAAATGGTCATTTCTATAAATGGAGGAGGGTGGAGTGCCACAGGGATCTGTACTGGGGCCCATGCTATTTAACATATTTATAAATGATATGGAAATCGGAACAAGTGACGTGATTAAATTTGCAGATGATAACAAAACTATTCAATGTTGTTAAAACACGTGGGGACTTTGAAATATTGCAGGAAGATCTTAGGAAATTGGAAGACTGGGAGTCCAAATGGCAGATGCAGGGCCGGCCCTAGGGTTTCTAGCGCCCTCCTGCAGTCTATTAGTCGGCGCCCCTACCCATCCAGAGGCGGGATCACTATGGCTCCACCCCCACAGTAGACACACCCCTTTTACCAGCCATGGCATCATTAAAAATATTACACCAGTATAGAAGAAAAATACCTTAGCACACAGACCAGGAATTAGGAGAACAGACAGTCTTGCCAACTCCGAAAAACAATGTGTTATCAAAATTTCAGAATCTAACAAACAGATCCCTATTCAGACACTTGGCCTTGCAGTCACACATGTAGAACAGAGATAGTCCCTCTTCAAATTCTTCAAAAATTAACCTGAAATCCTAAGAAGTTAGACTATGCATGCAGCACAATAGCGTTCCCATCGAGCACAGCTTAGGATCTAGCTAGGACAGACTTAATCAGCATAAACTAACCTATTCTACAATCTGAGTTGGACAGACTCAGGAGTGACTGAAGTGGGAATGAGAGACAGGTGATGGTTAGGAATTGAAAGCAGGCATCTAGCCCTCCTGTCCTGTGAGTTGCTGTGTTGGGGGTGGGGGTGGAAAAAGGTGGGTCAGGTGCAGCACTAAACAGCAGTCTCTGACAAAACAAGGGTCCAGGCTCTGCTGTGCTGTCTCTGTCTGAGCCCTCTCTGGGCAGAGGACAGAGGTTAGCTGAGCTCCCACAAGTTATTTCAGAGCCAGATTCAGTTGCAGCAGTGACGTCCTCTGACAAACACAAGGAGGATATTTCTCTGCTTGGGAGGGGGGAGGGGACGGGACAGAGAGTTGACAGCTTTGGAGCCAGACTGAGATGAGCAGCAGAGATTAGATACTCAGCAGAGCTTGATTGCTTGCACAGTGACGCCCCTGAAGGCATGCGCCCCCCTGCAGTGCTTACCCTGCTTACCGGGTTTGATCGGCCCTGGGAAGATGAAATTTTATAAGGACAAATGCAAGGTGATGCACATTGAAAGAATAATCTGAATCACAGTTACCTAGTGCTAGGGTCCACCTTGGGGGTCAGCAACCAAGAAAACGATCTAGGTGTCATTATAGATAATAAGCTGAAATGTTCTGCTCAGTATGTATGCGGCGGCTGCCAAAAAAGCAAACAGGATGCTAGGAATTATTAGGCAAAGGATGGTGAATAAGACCAAAAATACTATAATGCCTTTATATCGCTCCATGGTGCGTCCGCACCTTGATTATTGTGTTCAGTTCTGGTCGTCGTATCTCAAAAAAGATATAGTGGAATTAGAAAAGGTACAAAGAAGAGCAACCAAAATGATAAAGGGAATAGAACTCCTCTCATATAAGGAAAGGCTAAAGTGTTAGGGCTCTTCAGCTTGGAAAAGAGATGGATGAGGGGATTTATGATTGAGTTCTATAAAATCCTGAATGGTGTAGAACGAGTAGAAGTAAATTGATTTTTTATTCATTCCAAAGGTACATAGATTAGGGGACACCCGAAGAAGTTACATGGAAATACTTTTAAAACAAATAAGAGGAAATATTTTTTTACTCAACTAATAGTTAAGCTCTGGAACTCTTTGCCAGAGGACATGGTAACAGTGGTTAGTGTATCTGGGTTTAAAAAAGGTTTGGACAAATTCCTGGAGGAAAAGTCCATAGTCTGCTATTGAGACAGACATGGGAAGCAACTGTTTGTCCTGGGATTTGTAGTATGGAATGTTGCTATGATTTGAGTTTCTGCCAGGTACCTGTGACCTGGCTTGGCCACTGTTTGGAAAACAGGATACTGGGCTAGATGGGCCATTGGTCTGACTCAGTATGGCTACTCTTATGTTCTAAGGAGTACCAGGCTCTGTGACAGCATCAGGTATTATGGCTATTCTGAATAAAGTAGAAAAAAGGGCTGAGGAGTAACCTAGTGGTCAGTGCAGTGGACTGTAAACTTGGGGACCCAGGTTCAATTCCCACTTTAACTCTCTTCCCCCCCCCCCCTTTTGTGAGCCCTCCAGAAACAGACATATACCTACTGTACCCAAATATATATGACACCTGCAAGCCTGAAGGCTACTGAAGTGGTGTACAGACAAGTACAGTAGGTATTTCCCTGTTCCTGAAGGGCTCAGCATTTAAATGTTGTTGGGGGATATGAAATTGGGTGCCCTGGTTTACAGTCCACTGCACTGAGCACAAGGCTGCCCCCCTGCCCAGCAAGTATGTCTGAGTGGCCATTTCTTAAAACTGCTGCCAGACATCCTTGTACCTGGATTTTTGGCGTTCATAATTTGAATTTTTCAGTTTGTAAAATGGCTGTTCATTTAATGGTTCTAAAGAGATGCTGTGAACATTAGTAAGCCCTGCATGTCCTTTTGAATGTATACTATTAAGTTTTATATGTTGAGGATATTCTAAGTAACAGAGTATGGTATGAAGCATGTTTTTTGTTTTTTTAAAGGCTGTTTACACTGAACAAGGTCTGTGTTTAAGTTGCTTCAAGCAGTACCAGTTTTTGTAGGTGCCTGCTTGGATATTATAATGGTTTTGATGAATTGGGATGCATTTTAATATAATTTTACTTTTCCTTTTTATAGTGTTGCTAAATACTGTATTTTGCATATGTTAGTTAGGATTGTGAATCCTTTAGCCTTTCCACTTCTCGGTAAGATCTTTACCATTTTTACAGGAAGTTGCAGATCATATAGTTTTTTGGGGTGAATCAAATGGGACAATGCGACCAGTCAATATTGAAGAAAAATTCTAAGTAGATATCTCCCAGACCTCCTGATCCCTCCATTTTGGCCTTTTAATGAGTTTTGTGCTTATGGATATTCAAGATCTAGAGAGATGTAACCATTGGAAAAATTTCCATAATCTGACTAAAGAGTTTTTCTGCTCTCAAATCTTTGTCTCAAAATCAATATATAGTCATTAAACCAACTGATAAAGGTGATGGCATCGTGATTATGGACAGGGCAAAGTATGTCCAAGAAATACAATGACAGATTCTCAGCTGAACAAAAATCTGACCCACAATTTACAGACAGATATAGGCTAAACTGTAAAATTGGCTTTTGATGCTGACTATATTAAATGACTCCGTTATTCCAACGATTTATGTTTTGTCAAAGATCAATGTCAGTGAGTGGACCTCCCCCCCCCCCCCCACCCCGTTTGGTCCTGTGTGAATTACTCTTCTGTTAGCTGTGCTTCCTGGCACAGCTCTGAGCTGTTTCTGTGTGTGTGGTTCTTCTTTGAACCTGTGTGAATTACTCTTCTGTTAGCTGTGGTTCCTGGCACAGCCCTGAGCCTTTTCTGTGTGTGGCTCTTGTTTGAACCTGTGTGAATTACTCTTCTGTTAGCTGTGCTTCCTGGCATAGCCCTGAGCTGTCTCTTTGTGTGGTTCCCCTTTACCCTTTGCTTGTTGTATATGATGTTTGAATATGAGTGAGCTGCTCTTCTGTTAGGCTATGTGGCACAGCTCTGAGCTATCCCTTTGTGTGGTTTCCCCTTTACCCTTCACTCACTGTATCTGATGTTTGAATCTGAATGAAAGGTTCTTCCGTTTAGCTGTGCTTCCTAGCACAGCCTCTCTCTGTGTGGTTGCTCTTTGAGTCTGTGTGTGAGCTATTTTTTTGTTTGCTTGTGTGCTGGGCACAATGTGTATTGTTTCTTTGTGTGGGTTTGCCTTTTACCCTTCTGTTATTGTTAGTACCTTTGTGTAGGGTCCTTTTGTTGAGGCTGTGTTCAGCGCAGTATGCGCTGCCTGGTTAGTATTTTCTTAGGGAATCTCGTTTTGTTCCTTTTCCCTTTCTTCCTGTTTGTTTGGGTTCCAGTTCGGCCTTGTGGCCCGGGCGCTTGGACTCTGTTATGTGTGGGTTCCAGTTCGGCCTTGCGGCCCGTATGAGTGTTCTTCCTTTTGTTCCTGGTTCCTGCTATAGTCAAGCTCCATTCCTGGTTCCTGCTACAGCCAGGCTCTGTTCCTACCTTGTCTTTAGTTTTCACTGCTTTTTTGTCGTGTCTTGTGCCTTGTCTTCTGTTGCTCTTTTTAGTTTCTGGATCCAGTTCTTGGTCTGCCTAGTCTTGTCTGGATTCAGCATCTGGCTCATCTCTGCTTTGTGCCCTATGCCATCCCAGAAGACGTGTCTGCTGCAGCCCTGGCTGCAGTCAAAGGCTCACCATCCCTGAATCCTTGACACCACTGAAAGAACAAATTACCATGAATATTCTCCATGTGGATTGTGTTCGGTTTGTAGGCATAGTATGTATTTGTTGGAATTCACACATCCAATCACCATTCAACTAACTGTAATTCCACACAAGTTATTTATTTAATTTCTTGTCCGTGTCATCTGTTATATGTTGGAAAGACCAAAAGGATGGTGAAGACCAGAATCATAGAACATCATAGTTGAATCTCAAGAAAGATACAGTATGTTCTGTTTGTTGACCATTGGTATGCTCTGAGCCATTCAATTGATGATCTGCATTCTTTTAAATCAAAGTGTGAGGTTGAATTGGAAAGGGGGAGACACTGACTCTATTTTGCTTTGAGAAGAGCAGTCCATATTTTTTAATTCAACACATTACCATCAGAACAGAAACCAGCTACCTTAGCTTCAGAAAGAGGCAAAAAACCTTTCTCTTCCCAAAGACTGCTTCATAACAATCTGTTGACTTCCACCTCCAAGTATCATCCATAATCCTTTCCTACATTGTTTTGATCTCACGCATTACACCAATGATCTCTAATTGTTCTCATACCTCACACTAACATTATCGGCTTTTGTCTCACTTAGAATGTAAACTGTACTGAACCCTGGAAATGGGATATTAGCAGTATACAAGAATTGATTTGATTTCCCCTAGTAGTTTAGTTATCCACATTCCCCCTTTTTCCCCCTTGTTCTTTTCCTTTTTTCTCTCTCTTCTCCCTTTCCCTTCACTAGTTGTTTTTGTTTTATTTTTTATACTGGGGTGGCACATAGATCTTTGATTATAGGTCTTATTTATAGACAGGTTTTTTTTTTTACATATTTACACACATTCCTATTATTTTAATCACTGTGAACCACCAAACAAGCCAGACTTATCATTTGATATACCACACATATTGATTTGAACAATGTTAGATCTCAGGCTGTCTTATTTCTACAGAATTTCTTTTTTTGTTCTTAGTGTGTTAGTATGGGCTTATTTCTCTCTCTCTTTTTTTAATTTAACTGAAATAGGTCTCTTAACTTTGGTATAGAACAGCTTTATTTCTCTGCTACTTTTTTATATCTCTATTTTTTGATTATTGTGTTTAGGGTACACACTCTAACTTTGAGGGGAATTTGTTTTCATCTACAGTATCTGTTATTAAAAGATACTTCAGCAGGGTACATATATAGTTTATGATCTGGGTCATATCTGTCAACGTTTCTTGGCACAAGCTGCTTCAGCAGATCTCACATATAATTTGTGTAAGATTTAATAGCGTTTGTTGAATGCAATAGTATTGCATTTTAAGTTTTCACATTACTAGCACTATTGGTTGCTGTAATACCCTGAGCGGGGGTTGAGGGTGGGCCTGCATAATAACACAGCCGGACAAAGGTATAGAAATGAAAATATGTGGTTTATTAACTGAATCCTGAGGTCTGTTTTCATCACAGGGCCAGGAACACAAGGTGAAATGCCTCTGTCATTCAGTAAATACACAGTCTCAAGCAGGCCACTGGCTAGCTGGCCCAAAACACAGTATGTGGCTGGTGGGCTGCCACACTCCAAACACAGCCTGTAAGTTCTTCTCAGTTCATGTTCAAGTTCCATGTCTGGCTCCAGCCAGACCTCAGAGCAAGGCTTGCTAGTCTCAAGTCAGGAAACAAAAGTGGTTTACCTCAGCCAGGAAACGATCAAGCTGTAGCAGCATATGCTGGGGCTTCCGTTCTTCCTTCCCTGGGCCTCCATAACCTCAGTCTGGCCCTGCCTTTTATACTTCCTGCTTCTGACTCCCAGTTCACTTCCTCCCAGGTTGGGACCAGTGATCTTAAGGTGGCTCAGGCTATTTGAGGGACTAGGGTGAGGGTAACCCCTTCACATACCCTCCCCCTCAGCTCAACCATGCCCAGTTGAATGCCTGCCATTTCAGGGTCCACCTCCCAGGACAAAAAGTCCACATTAGCATGCTCTCAGCCCCGATAGTTAAAGGGCTGGAGGCTAAGGAACCAGCGCATTATACGTGTATTTGAATCTTTATAATGAGCCATCCACTGAAGCGGTTGATGGTTGGTAACCAGCAGGAAGTTTTGGCCCAATAGATAGTATTGGAATATCTCCAGGGCCCACTTGACAGCTAAAGCCTCCTTCTCAAACACTGCATAATTTTTCTCTCTCAGGAACAGCTTCCGGCTAATGTATGCCACCAGGGGGTCTTCCCGATCTACTTCCTAGGCCAGAACAGCCTCAACCTCTGATGTATTGGTCTGCATGGTGAAGGGCAGATTAAGGTCCAGGCTGACCAGCACTGGCTCTGAGCCCTCTTCATAGTTTGGAAGGCAACATCCAACACTTCATCCAGTGTATCTTCTCGGTAGCCGTCTTTCAACAGGAGGTTTCTGCTTTCTCAGCAAAACTAGGAATAAACTGATGGTAATAATCAATGATCCTGAGGAAGGATTGTACTTGCTTCTTCATCTAGGGTACTGGCACCTGGGTAATTGCCTCTACCTTCTGGATCTGAGGTCTCACGTCCTTTTCCAACCGAGTACACCAGGTACTGGACTTCTTGTCCTCCCAAGAAACACTTTATAGAATTTGCTGTTAACCTAGCAGTTCATGCTATCCAGTACTACTTCTACCTGGATGAGATGGATCCTCCAATCTTTATCCTCCAATCTTTACTGTAGATGACAGTGTCATCTAAGTAGGCAACCGTGTAGTTGCTATGGGGTTTAAGCAGGTGATCTACAAGGCGCTAGAAGGCAGCTGGAGCTCCATGAAGGCCAAACAGTAGCATCATGACATGGAATATACTCTGGGGTGTTGAAAAGGCTGTCTTCTCCTTGGCAGCCGGGGTGAGAGGAACCTGCCAATAGCCCTTGGTGATTTCCAAGATCGAGATAAATCGGGCCCCTCCTAGCCACTCAATGAGTTCATCCACCCTTGGCATTGGATAGGCCTCTAGTTTAGAGACAGCATTCACTTCCGGAAATCAATACAAAACCGGATACGCCTGACTGGCTTTCGTACCAGCACAATGGGAGATGACCAATTACTGGTGGACTCCTTGATGACTCCCAGCTCTAGCATTTCAGTGACCTCTTTCGCCACAGGTTGCTGCCAGGCTTCTGGGATTCAATAGGGAAGTTGTCAGACTACTACTCCTGGCTCGGTGATAATATCATGAGTTGCAAGGTAGGTCTGGCCTGGTACTCAGGAAAGCACATCTTCATTCTGGCATACCAACTGCTCTAGATCAGCCTTCTGTGAGACAGAGAGCTGGTCACCAAATGGAACTTGCAAGAGTCCAGATTCTGTCGGGACTTCTTTCCCAAAATAGTCTCTTTGGACAAGGGCTGCAGTCATGGGAACACACTTCTTTAACAAATTAAGGTGGAAGATCCTCGCCTTGTCTGTCTTGTCAAGTTGGGTCACCTTATAATTGACAGGTCCTGTCTTTTCCACAACTTCATAAGGACCTTGCCACTTGTATAATAACTTACTTTCTGAGAAGGGTAAAAGGACTAAGACTCTATCCCTTGACTTGATGGCTCATTGTACTGCCTTCTGGTTGTAGGCCTGGACTTGACCAACTTGAGCCTCACCAGCTTTCTTTAGCCTCTCCTGCATGGTCAGCATATATTCAGCCAAGTTCCTTTCCACACTGGGTTCCTCTTCTCAAGCTTCCTTAACCATATGCAGGATTCCTCTAGGTCTCGTCCCATATAACAGTTCAAATGGAAAGAATCCTGTCAAACTCTGGGGCACCTCCTGGGTTGCAAATAATATATACGGGAGCAGAGAATCCTAGTTTTTCCTATCTTCAGCCACAAACTATTTCAGCATCTATTTTAGAGACTTATTAAAGTGTTTCACCAGACCGTCTGTCTGTGGATGATAAACAGATGACTGCAAGGTTTTCACCTTTAGCAGGCCACACACTTGCTTTATAACTCTGGACATAAAGGTGGTAGCTTGGTCAGTCAATATTTCCACCGGGATCCCCATCCGGCTTCCCACAGAGCATTAGCCACTTTGGTGATTATCATATTACGCAAGGCAGTGGCCTCTGGGTAGCAAGTGGCATAATCCAGAATAATCAGAATATACTTGTTACCACTGGTGGTGAGCTCCAGGGGTCCCACGAAGTCCATCACTATTCTTTCGAATGGGGTGTTGACAAGGGGCATAGGCACAAGAGGGGTAGGTGGAACCCTCACAGGACTACTCTGTTGGTAGGTTGGGCAGGACTGACAAAAGAGCTCAATTTTCTTGAATACAACCGGCCAGCAAAACCAGGCCAACATCCACTCCCGGGTCTTCTCCTCCCCCAGGTGAACTCCTAACAGATGGCTGTGAGCTAATTGCAGGACCTGCCTTTCGTAGGGTTGAAGGATTAACAAATGCTCTCTCTCTTCCCGTTCCAGGGTTCCCTTGGACACCCTATACAGAAGTCATTCTTTATTACAAAACACGGGAGTGCCACCTTAGAGGGGTCCAGGCTGCCTGTACAGACTCTCGTGTCCTCACTCCTCCCCCTTGCTTCTGTCTGCTCACCTTGTCTGGCTTCTCCCAGATGCAAGAGTATGCAGATTTCAGATTTTTTGCTTGGTTCCCTATATTCACCCTGTCAATAAGGAAACCTGCTGCTTTTCTCTCAGAATTTTTCGTGTTCTGTAGCCACTTCTCAGACTGTGAGCGGCTCACCCGGTCGAGAAGTAGCTGATGCCTTTAAAAAGATATTTACTTTAGGCCGCACACCTAAAAAAAATACAGATGGACAAGGGTAAAGAGTTCTATACAGTAAAAGTCCAAAACTGCAGATGCTGGAAATCCGTACCGCTCAAGAATCCGGATCACCAAAAACTGCAATTTTCTGCCCGAGATACCAGATTCCCTCCTACCCACCCCCTCACACACGTGTTCCCGGTCCTGCCTGCTTGCTTTTTCTGCTCTGCATGGCCTCAAGGGCACCCAAGGTTAGTAGAACATTCTGATTACTTAGCTATACCCATAGTTGGTACCTGTATAAGTGGTACATTAAATAAAGATACCTAATACAGATTGCAAATAAATAAATAAATAAATAAATAAATAAATAAATAAATAAATATATATATATATACACACACACATTACATACATTGTATGATGTATGTAAAAATGTTACAGTATAAAGTTATAAAATGTGTTTTGCTTAATTCAAACATGTGACTTTATATTAAAATTCTTAATGCATATTCACAAAATTACATTTGTACTAAAGGACTTCAAATCAAAAACACTCTAGCAATGCACAACTTTGACAATGCAGTAAAACTCTGCAAACCTATTAGTCATAATGAAGTGATATCTCTTTATTCTTTCTTAAATTTGAATTTTAGAAGTATAGCCTATGAATCCAGAAAATTCAAAAATCCAGACTCACCCAATCCCCGAGCAATTCAGATTTTTGGATTTCTACTGTAATAAACTTCTGCAGATGTTACTGAAAAGTAAAGGAATTCATAATTTTGTGACCAACAACGATATAAAAGCTCAGGTTTTTGAGTTGCAAGATATATCTCATGACAGTCTGTTGTGTTTGGTCGTGAGCCCTTGGACCTAGGCTGAGTTCTAGGCCTAGGGCAGACTGAGCCCACGCTAGTACAAAAGGCTACAAAGCCCAGCATGCTCAGGGAGACCAGAGAGCACCACCAGAAAGGAAAGACAGAACACTCATACGGGCCGCAAGGCCGAACTGGAACCCAAACAGACAAGAAGGGGAAAAGGAACAGAGTTGCCACACTCACTGCACATAACACAGTCACCAATGAAAGGTCACAAGACCAAACACATAGGTACTAACAATAACAACAGCAGCAGCAGCAAGTAAAAGGTAAAAGGGAAACCACACAAAGTGGCAGCTCAGGGCTGTGCCAGAACCCACAACTTAAACAGAAGAGCAGCCCAAACAGGATATAAACAACAGATACAGCAAGCAAAGAATTAATGGGAAACCACACAGAGAGGCAGCTCAGGGCCGTGCCACACAGCTTAAATGGAAGAGCAGCCCAAACAGGATATAAACAGCAAATACAGAAAGTAAAGGGTTAAAGGCAAACCACACAGAGAAACAGCTCACAGCTGAGCTACAGTACAAGTAGACCAAGGAGCAAGCTTCCACAGACTCAAAAAGCAAATACAGGAAGTAAAGGGTTGAAGACTAACCACACAGAGAGAGAACTCACACTGTGCCACATGCACAGACAATGGAGAATCACAAGGTAAGCTCACAGCTGAGGGAATTAACGCTAGAGCATCCTATGCAAGCAGAGGTAGGTTTAAATAGGGTCTGGCATCTGATATCATCTGCCTCAGACCTCAGCCCAATCCCTGATATAGCCAATCTGGACCAAGACCCTGCCGCTACCATGCTTGTCCTAGTAGGATCATAACACAGTCTTAATCTTTTTGGAAAAATTTGATGCAGAAACTGTGACCCTTGTAACTCTCATTGTGACATTTGTTTTTCAGCAAGATAGAGACCATATTATGAAACTTTATTTTTGCCATCAAATCAACTCAAATCAATTCTTATATACCGCTAATATCCCCTTTCCAGAGTTAATAGGCAAAATTGCTTTATAGGACAAAAGATTTGGATATTTCCTGATTTTACAAAGGCTACACAGAATCTTAAGAAGAAATTTCTTCTGTTGTATCCACAGATTGTGTCATAGGGGGCTAAATTCTTTTGCGTTCTTGATGCAAAGAGGCTGGAGCCTCCCTCTGCTTTGGGTGTAGAAGCTCAGAATGTTGGCTTGTGAAGTATGTTTTCGCTAATCTCAGGTTGTATTTTGGTTTATTAGCATATTTCTTCTTATTGATCCCAGACTTCGGTGATCTTATTTCTTTGTTCTTGGATCTCCTCTCTTATCTTTTATGGATTGATTAGCACTATTATTTTTCCTATTTTTGTGGAGATTTAGATTTCTTTATTTGTTGCATTTGTACCCCACATTTTCCCACCTCTTTGCAGGCTCAATGTGGCTTACATAGTACCGTGAGGTGTTAGCCACCTCCGGTGACGAAACAAATACAGAGTGATGTTGTTACAGAACATTAGAGAATCAAGAGAAGAAGAGTGATATATTGTTCATTGCAGGTTATGGCTTCGTTGTGTTGCTGAGTTCAGTTACTTAAGTTGGATCAGTAGTGTATGCCTTTTTGAACAGATCGGTCTTTAGTGATTTATGTGTATTTCTTTTTTCAAGTGTAATCAATAGAAATAAAAGAAAATAAAACATAGAAAGGAAAATAAGATAATAGCTTTTTTATTGGACTAACTTAATACATTTTTGATTAGCTTTCAAAGGTAACCCTTCTTCATCAGATTGGAAATAAGCAAATGTTGATAAATAACAGTATATATAAGTGAAACCACAAAGCATTCCAGTGACAATCTCACAGGATGAGGGTGGGGTGGGGTGACATTTTTATTGAAAGAACAGTAAAATTGTTTTAGAGTTTCTTCCCCCTCAGCCCAAATCATAAAAATGACGTTGATATACCAGTAGTATTTTAGGGGTTTAGTCTGATATGTATTCAAAAATGTCTCTTCCAGTTCAGCCATAAATAGGTTTGCATATTGGGGTGCTGTCCTGGTGCCCATCATAGTGCCCATGATTTGTAGATAGATATCATTGTTAAAGCGGAAATAGTTGTGTTAGAATAAATTTGATTAATTTTGTAATAGTCTCCATGAGTACTGATGGTCCAGGATGGATGTTTTTAGGAGTTTCTTACATGCAGCTATGCCATCTGCGTGGGGAATGTTGCTGTATAGTGATTCTACATCCATTGTGACCAGAAGGGTACCTAGTGCTACTACTACTACTACTTAGCATTTCTACAGCGCTACCAGGGTTACGCAGCGTTGTACAAGTTTAAACATGGGGAAGGACAGTCCCTGCTCAAGAGAGCTTACAATCTAAAGGTAACAAACTATGTAGTCAGTGTAGGTATCATGAATGGGGAAGGTGGTTAGGCGCCAAAAGCAAGGGAGAAGAGATGGGCTTTGAGTAAGGACTTGAAAATGGGCAGGGAGGGCGCATGGCGTATGGGCTCGGGAAGTCTGTTCCAGGCATAAAGTGATGCGAGGCAGAAGGGGCGGAGTCTGGAGTTAGCGGTGGTGGAGAAGGGTACAGATAGGAGTGATTTGTCCTGAGAGCGGAGGTTACGGGTGGGAACATAGGGGGAGAGGAGGGTAGAGAGGTAATGGGGGGGCTGCAGATTGAGTGCACTTGAAGGTCAATAGTGGTAACTGCTTGATTTTTAAAAATGTATTCAGAAAGTCTGTGGTGTCTTGTATGAAGCTGTTTGTCTTGTGCACGAAAAAGGTTTCAGAGTCCCCTCTATAAGCCCAGATATTTCTTCCACAAGTGTGCCAATACCAGATATAATTGGTCTGCTAGGGTTTCCAGGTTTGTGGATTTTGGGTAGCATGAATGTGTCCACAGAAGAATGGTTTGGTATGAGTTTCTTCAGATGTGGCTGTAATTGTTTTGGAAGTGTTTTGATAAGGTCTTTTAGTTGTTTTATATAATCCTGTGTGGGATCCTCAGTTAGTTTCCTGTAGTATGTGTTGTCTGAGACAGTGGCGTAGCTACGTGGGGCCTGAGGGGGCCGGGGCCCCCGCAGATTCACCCCAGGACCCCCCTCCCGGCGAACCCGCCCCCGCCGCTGCCTACCTTTACTTTTGCTGGCGGGGGATCCCACTCCCCGCCAGCCGACGTCTTCTCAGTACTTCCTGCTCTTCAATTTGTTTGCTGACGTCCTGCACGTAATTGTACGTGCAGGACGTCAGACTCAGAGAACAGTTCTGTTCTCTGAGTCTGACGTCCTGCACGTACAACGTGCAGGACGTCAGCAAACAAATTGAAGAGCGGGAAGCGACTAAGAAGAAGACGTCGGCTGGCGGGGAGTGGGATCCCCCGCCAGCAAAAGTAAAGGTAGGCGGCAGCGGCGGCGGGTTCGCGGCGGGAGGGGGGGGGCGGCAATGTCGGCGGTGGGGGGGCGGCGCCGGGGGGAGGGCTAAAATGTGCCCCCTCCCCCGGGCTCTGGACCCCTCTCCCACGGAAGGCTGGCTACGCCCCTGGTCTGAGAGCTGTCTGTGTCCTTCTTCGATGTATTTTTGTGTGCCCATAATCACAACCAAGCCTCCTTTGGCTGTAGATTTGATGACAATGTGCTGGTTGTCTTGTAGGGTTTTTATGGCCGCTCTTTCTGGTGGAGTAAGGGTGTACAGAATTTTCTTTTGTTTGCTGGAAAGTTGTGATTTCACCCTATGCCTGAAACTTTCTATGTAGTTGTCCAGTTTGTTGTTTTGTCCATCCTATGGGGTGAAATATGTGTTCTTTTGTTTAAAATTGTATTCCAGTCTGTTGGGAGTTCATTGTGAAAATGCACCTTCAAGTGGAGTTTTCTAAAGAATTCTTCCAGGTCTGACTACAGTTGAATTTCATGCAGCTTGCTGGATGGTCAAAATGAAAGTCCTTTGGAGAGTACAGAGACCTCATGCTGTGATAATTGATAGTTTGAGAGGTTTACTATCCCCATTTGATTTGCCTTTCCAATAGTTATTATTATTATTTGTTGCATTTGTATCCATTTCCCCACCTATTTGCAGGCTCAATGTGGCTTACATAGCACCGTTAGGCATTTGCCCAGTCAGTTGATGACAAATACAAGGTTGTATAGTGACTGAATGATGTATATGTGGAGGGTCGGAAGGGATGAAGATGTGATCAGTGGGGGTTTGTCTGCAGGGCATCAGCAGACTTCCTTGATTTCCTGATTTGTTTGGGTTCTGATTCTCACATGGATTGGAAAGTGTATCCAAGTTGTTTGGGGTTGCTGGTTTTAAAGCACTGTTTGTGCTTCGAGATAAGATGTTTTTCTCTCTGTGGTTCTGCAGGAGAGAAGACAGTTTTATTTCTTTCTTGCAGATAGCAATGTATTGTTTTTCCACTTGGATGTTCTGCAGCTTTTACTCATAGCTGGCTCATAAGGTGTGGATGTAGTTCCTCCATGTTCCTTATGATTTCATCTCTTTGGGTTTTTATTGTTTTTTTCTTCTTGTATAGTTGATGTATAAGTTCATTTCTTAGTTTCTGACTAGTGCGTTTGCAGAGTTTGTCTGCATAGTTAGAATTGTAAGTAGTGGCCAAAGGATTTTTGATCTTCATCTTTTGGGAATGATGTCATTCTTCTTGCAGATTGTCAGGAAATAAAGATGACTGCTCACTTTTCTTTCTTTTTCCGTAAGTTTCTTCATTTGCTTTTTCATGCGACTATATGCAGTATCTTCCATCTTGAGTAGAGAGATGTGGTAGCCATGTTAGTCCACTTTTAAAGGTAATCAATAGAAATAAAAGAAAATAAAACATAGAAAGGAAAATAAGATGATACCCTTTTATTGGACTAACTTAATACATTTTTTGATTAGCTTTCAAAGGTAACCCTTCTTCATCAAATCGGAAATAAGCAAATATCGATAAACTAGTAAAATAGGCCCGTTTCTGACACAAATGAAATGGGCGCTAGCAAGGTTTTCCTCAGAGTGTGTATGTTTGAGAGAGAAAGTGTGTGTGAGAGATGGAGTGTGTGTGTGCGTGAGAGAGAGAATGAGTGAGACAGAGTATGTGTGTGTTTGTGTCAGAGAGAAAGAGAGTGTGTGAGAGACAGAGTGTATGTGTGTGTGACAAAGAGAGAGTATGTGAGAGACAGAGAGTGTATGTGTGTGTGTGTGGGGGGGGGGGGCTCCGAGTTCCATGACCCCCTCCTTCTCCTCCGAGTTCCAGGCCCCCCCTTCCGTCCAAGGTGCAGGCCCCCCTCCCTCTCCCTTTCTCTTCTCCCCCTCTCTCTTCTCTCCTCCCCTCCGAGTTCTTGGCCCCCCCTTCCCTCCGAGTTCCATGCCCCCCTCCCTCTCCTCCCCAGCGTGTTCCATGCCTCCCTTTCCTCGGAGTGTGTATGTTTGAAAGAGTGTGTGGGAGAGAGATGGAGTGTGTATGAGAGAGAGAGAGACAAAGAGAGTGTTTGTGTCAGAGAGAGAGAGTGTGTGAGAGACAGAGTGTGTGTGTGAGTCTGTGTGTGTGAGAGAGTGTATGTGAGAGACAGAGTATGTGTGAGAAAGTGAAGCCTTCAAGCCTTGAAGCATTCGTGCGCTCTGTAGAGCTCCATCTCCTCAATTGATGACACGTAGTTCCAGAACGTTGCAGGAACGCTTCAAGGCTTGACTTTCTCGGCTTCAGAATGTTGGAGGTGCGTTTTATTATATAGAATAACAGTATATATAAGGGAAACATCAAAGCATTCCAGTGACAGTCTCACAAGATGAGGGTGGGGTGGGTTAGGTGAGAGATAGGGAGAGCTGGATGGATGAGGGCCAGGGAGATATGCATGGTGATAAGAGGGTGACAAAGCAGTAGAATGTTATGGTTTATAATGGGCTAGAAAACTCAGATCTTTGTTAAGTCCTGTCTGGTGGGTGTCAAAATATTTAATCATTCTGACTTCAAAGGTCTTACATTCGTGGATTGTCTTAAAAGTTTCCTTTTAGTATTCTCACCATAAGATCATTGATACAGTGTTCTGGTTTTGTAAAGTGCTGCCCCACAATCCTGGTTGGCATTGGCATTGTTCATATGATGTCTTATGTAAATTAAATCTCTTCTTCAGCATTTGGCTTGTTTCTCCAATATAGCAGCATCCTTCGTCACACTTTTTACATTGAATGATATATACCACATTGGAAGATGAGCACGTGAAGGATTCCTTTATGTTGAATATTATTCCTTTGTGAATGACTGAGATTCTGTGAAATGCTTTGGCACAGTTTGCAGGTGGATATATTGCAAGGATGTGTGCCAATCTCTTCTTTTTGAGTTTGTATCAGGAGCTTGATTCTCACTAGTTTGTGTTTTAAGTTGGGTGGCTGTCGGAAGGACAGCACTAATGGGGAAGGAAATATCTCTTTCAGTAGTTCATCCTCCTGGAGTAGTGGCTGTAGATCTTTTATGACTTTTTCTCAATTTTTCTAGTTCTGGGTTGTATGTCACTACAAGGGGGATTCTGTCTGTGGCTTTCTTTTCCTTGTACTGTAGCAGATTCTCCCTTAAAACATTCTTGGAGAATTCCTTTTTGTTTGAAGGATTCAGTCAGGATTTTGAGGTGTTTATCTCTGTCCCCTGGGTCAGAGCAGATATGGTGGTATCTTGTGGCTTTGCGTGAATAATGGATTATTTTGTATGTGAAAGGTGGAAGCTAGAGTTATGGAGGTAACTGCATTTGTCTGTAGGTTTCCTGTATATAGATGTTTGTCTATAGCCATTGCTGATTGAAACTTTTTTCAAGTGAAATGCTTGCTATTCATTTTGTAAATGCGAATAAAAATAAAATTAAAAAACAAGTTTGGATAGATTGCTAGAGGAAAAGTTCATGAAGTGTTGACTAAGATAGACTGGAAATAGGGATGGGCACCCAGACAAGTTTTGTTCTTTTTTTTTCAAACGAATTTCATTAAAACCATGCACCATGCGCACATAGAGCAAAATTCTATACATTTTGCCTGAAAAATCGGCACTAACTAAAAATATGCTTAGCACGATTCTATAAGGAGCATGCATCCTTTATAGAATCTCGCCTAGCACTAAGCTGCATCTAACTGTAGGCAACTGCAATTAGGCCTGCTGTAAGCAAGCTTAAATACTGGCACCTATGTTAGGCATACTTAGGCGTGATTCTATATCAATGCGTATAGTATATAGGAACACCCCTAAACATGTTCCCAAATTCTTACGCATGATAGGATTTAGGCGCACTCCGTTATAGAATCGGATATATGCACAAATCCTGATTATTGCCAATTAGTGCTGATAATTGGTTGTCAATTATCGGTGCGGATTGGCTTATTGTTCAATTATTGTGCAAGCAATTTGACCATGTGGCCAAATAAGCATGCACAACTTAAGGCACTATTTACAGAATTTGCTGGATACTGCGTAGTCTTCTTTAAATGGGTGTACTATGTGCAGAGTACACCCACTTTAAGGGTAGAATGCACTAAGGGCTATATTCTTTACATGGTGCCTTAAAAATTGGCACAAAAAAAATACATCTAGGTATAGTCTATAAACTATGCATAAATTTAGATGAGGTTTTTAGAATACACCTAGTGCCCGTCCATATGACTAAATTTAGTTATTGAGAATTATGCCAAGTTAGGCGCAGAGCAGGTGCATTCTATAACAATGCGTATAGTTTTTAGAAATGCCCATGGCCCACCCATTCCACACCTACGGCCATGCCCCCTTTTCCACTCTGCGTCTTGGAATTTACGCACATCAGTTTACAGAATACTCTTAGAAAGTTGTGCACCTAAATTCTGATGCCAATTAGTGTCAATAATTGCTTAAGTGGCAATTATCAGCACTTATTGGTTTGTTAAGATAATTAAATTGCACGCGCTAATCAGAATACAACCTGATTTGCATCTACAACTCAAGCCACACTATATAGAATCTGGGGGTAAGTGCATATGATAGGTGTTAAAAATGACAACCCTTCCTTATCTGGAAAAAGCCACTGCTTATCCCTGGGATTAAGGGATAAACAGCATGGAATCTTGCTACTTTTGGGAATCCTGCCAGGTTCTTGTGACTTGGATTGGTCACTATTAGAAACAGGATATGGAGCTTGATGGACCTTTGGCCTGACCCAGTATGACAGTCCTTATGTTCTTATTATGTGAGCATCAGAGCTACAATAACCCTGCATTTCATTATTCCTCCTTCTTTCTCCTAGTCCTCAGGTGTCCAGTTATATTCTTCTCAATTGTTGGCAACCTTATTTGCAATACCATCAAGGTGGATTCTTAATAAGTGCTATGACTTTTCTTTGCTTTCATAGGGGCCATATATTGGAGTGATTGTGAGATTGAGCCCTGCATACCAGTGTATCTCTTGGTACAGGGGATTATTGTGCTGCTGACTGGTACCATTTTGATAATTACTGAGCTCAAGTCAAGGTTGAGTTTAATTTCACTGGCTATGCTGCCACTCTTTGGCACTTTCTCATTCTGCTGGCTTATCACAGGTAAGAAGAAAAACAATTCTCTATTCCTTTGTCTGAATATGTTTAGTGCTTTGAAATTCTTTGTCCTTTTTCAGAAGATTGGAGGCTAGGCTTACTGGTGTCAGAGTTCTGTTAAAGTTCTCACAAAATCTTGAGCAGCAAGTTGGTTGCAGGGGTGGGGTTCTGGTTCTAAATATATTATGGCTCTGTGCTCTTATCAAAAGATCACACATTGAGACCCAGTGGGAGCAGAGCTGCATTAACACTAGATTGGGCCCCAGGAAACACACATTTATTGTCCCTTAACACAGACTCCCATTTACTTCTTTTATCTTCCCCCCCCCCCCCCCCACCACCATTCACTGTTTAAGTTTATTATTGTTTGGCATACTGTCCTCTAGAAATCTTTCAGAGCGGTTTACAATTCTAAAAAGTAATAAAAGATAGAATAGAAATACAATCAGTGATAACATAGGGGAATGATCATTGAGGCAGATCTAAAACATCAGCCAGCATGGATTCATCACCCTGTGGGCAGCGGAGGAGGCAGTTATGATTGGAAGATGCCTCTAAAGAGAAAAGTGTTAAGATCAGTTTTGAACTTAGTGAAAGATTGTTCTAGACGTAGGCAAGGGCATTCCATAGGGTTGGACCAACAATGCTTACCTGCACATATCCCACTCCAGCGCAGCAAGAGGAAGAACCACACAGCTGCACATCAGGCTGCTTCTACCTTCTATGCTATATTAATTCCTAGCAGTTCCTTTAAGTTGCGTGGCTGTACAGAGGCCCACGTGGCCCAAAGGATCAGCCAGGCCAAGACCACAGAGAATGTAGAAGCAGCCCAGTGTTGACTGGGTAGCTCCTCCTCTTCCCACACCGAAGTGGGGTGTGTTCAGGGAGGGCAGTGGGCCTGGAAAAAGGTGGATGAAGTGTGGAGGAGCTAGAAAAAGATGGATGCAGTATGGGACTGATAAATGGTGGATGAAGTGTGTTTGTGCCATGGGAAGGGGATGGAGGGCTGCTGTAAGGTGCATGAGGTTGTGCATGCTGTTGGGGGAAGGGGAAGCTGAAGCAATATGAATGAGGTGGTGTATGCCATGGGGGCGGGGGCTGAAGAAAAATGGATTGAGGGTGTGTGTGTCATAGGTGGGAGGGGGCTGGACAAATGTGTTTACCCAAAACCCTCAGAACCCTGAGCATCTACATAAACTTCAGAAAACAACTAAAGGCATCCTATTCCAAAAATTCCATCTCAAGGAAGACAAAGGCTAATAACGATACACCCATACAATGCGCTATATCAATCATATATGACCACCAACTACCCAACCCTTGACATATTTGTTACCCTTCACTACTCTGCCTACCAAAACTCCGAAACTTATCTAATACAACAATAGTCCTGTCGAGTCAATGTGACAAACTCATGAGAATTAATTCTCCTGTAAATATCTAATACAACAAATATCCTGCTGTGTCAACAATCATTTTTTCTTCCCCTTTTCTCCCCCCCCCCCCCCGCCCTCCCTCCCTCCTCCCATCTTCCCAACCCATCTTCTCACCCTTTCCCACTTTCCCAATTTCCCCCCTCAGCTCGTGATCTGGATTGCTTTCTCCATCCCCCCTCCTTCCCCATTCAGTACCCTTACTAATTGTATCCATTCCTCTGCGTTTGGCTTGTACTTCCCTTTACGTTTATCTGTCATCTTTTCCATTCCCATCAATATATACAGTGGGGGAAATAAGTATTTGATCCCTTGCTGATTTTGTAAGTTTGCCCACTGACAAAGACATGAGCAGCCCATAATTGAAGGGTAGGTTATTGGTAACAGTGAGAGATAGCACATCACAAATTAAATCCGGAAAATCACATTGTGGAAAGTATATGAATTTATTTGCATTCTGCAGAGGGAAATAAGTATTTGATCCCCCACCAACCAGTAAGAGATCTGGCCCCTACAGACCAGGTAGATGCTCCAAATCAACTCGTTACCTGCATGACAGACAGCTGTCGGCAATGGTCACCTGTATGAAAGACACCTGTCCACAGACTCAGTGAATCAGTCAGACTCTAACCTCTACAAAATGGCCAAGAGCAAGGAGCTGTCTAAGGATGTCAGGGACAAGATCATACACCTGCACAAGGCTGGAATGGGCTACAAAACCATCAGTAGACGCTGGGCGAGAAGGAGACAACTGTTGGTGCCATAGTAAGAAAATGGAAGAAGTACAAAATGACTGTCAATCGACAAAGATCTGGGGCTCCACGCAAATCTCACCTCGTGGGGTATCCTTGATCATGAGGAAGGTTAGAAATCAGCCTACAACTACAAGGGGGGAACTTGTCAATGATCTCAAGGCAGCTGGGACCACTGTCACCACGAAAACCATTGGTAACACATTACGACATAACGGATTGCAATCCTGCAGTGCCCGCAAGGTCCCCCTGCTCCGGAAGGCACATGTGACGGCCCGTCTGAAGTTTGCCAATGAACACCTGGATGATGCCGAGAGTGATTGGGAGAAGGTGCTGTGGTCAGATGAGACAAAAATTGAGCTCTTTGGCATGAACTCAACTCGCCGTGTTTGGAGGAAGAGAAATGCTGCCTATGACCCAAAGAACACCGTCCCCACTGTCAAGCATGGAGGTGGAAATGTTATGTTTTGGGGGTGTTTCTCTGCTAAGGGCACAGGACTACTTCACCGCATCAATGGGAGAATGGATGGGGCCATGTACCGTACAATTCTGAGTGACAACCTCCTTCCCTCCGCCAGGGCCTTAAAAATGGGTCGTGGCTGGGTCTTCCAGCACGACAATGACCCAAAACATACAGCCAAGGCAACAAAGGAGTGGCTCAGGAAGAAGCACATTAGGGTCATGGAGTGGCCTAGCCAGTCACCAGACCTTAATCCCATTGAAAACTTATGGAGGGAGCTGAAGCTGCGAGTTGCCAAGCGACAGCCCAGAACTCTTAATGATTTTGAGATGATCTGCAAAGAGGAGTGGACCAAAATTCCTCCTGACATGTGTGCAAACCTCATCATCAACTACAGAAGACGTCTGACCGCTGTGCTTGCCAACAAGGGTTTTGCCACCAAGTATTAGGTCTTGTTTGCCAGAGGGATTAAATACTTATTTCCCTCTGCAGAATGCAAATAAATTCATATACTTTCCACAATGTGATTTTCCGGATTTAATTTGTGATGTGCTATCTCTCACTGTTACCAATAACCTACCCTTCAATTATGGGCTGCTCATGTCTTTGTCAGTGGGCAAACTTACAAAATCAGCAAGGGATCAAATACTTATTTCCCCCACTGTATATTTTATCATTCCAATCTTGCTCTGTAGGGCCTAACCTTTGTTTCCATTTCAATGCTATAATTGTTTTAGCTGCAGCTAAACACATACATTTAATTCTAATTTGCCATTTCTTCCCTCCTTTATTCCCATATCCTAGCAGACACCACCTGGGGTCACACGGAAATTGGCTTCCTATCGCTAGTGTTATTGTTCCCGTGATCTGTTCCCAAAATTCCTGTATTATCGAGTACCCTCACCAGATGTGAAAATATGTTCCTTTCTCCTCTCCACACCTCCAGCATAAATCTGTGGCATTTGGATACATTGCTTTTATTCTGTCTGGCGTGTAATACCAGCGACTCATGACCTTATATGCATTTTCCTTGATCAGTACACAGATTGATGCTTTTTTAACCTCCAGACAAATATTCTTCCATTCTCCTGCACTGAGCTCCTGTTTAAGATCTTGTTCCCAGGCTTTCATATATGGTAGCTTTACAAAATTGGTTCCCCTTATATGGTCATACAACTTAGAAATCCCCTTTCCTCCTACATTTATGGCCCCCCACAGGTTTTCAAACTTTTCACTTTCTAACCAAGTGCCCTTATGCCATTTTGTTACCATCATGTAATTCTTAACTTGGAGATAAGCGTACCGATCTGTCTCGGGTAGATCATATTCCCTCCTGAGTTCTTCAAAGCTCTTGAGATTGCCATCCCTCATGAATTCCCGGAATCTGATCAGGCCTTTATCTATCCAAGAGGTCATTGTCTTATTCCCTATCCCTCCTGGGAATCCCGGTTTCTGTGTTAGCCAAGCGTAAGTTGATCTACTCTGTGAGCCCCGTAGTTTCATTTTGAGACGACCCCAAAGGGTGAACAAATGAGAGACAAAGGGATTTAAGGTTAGAGTTTTATATGTGTGTTCTGGGATAGACCCCCAAAGCAGTGCATCTAGCCTCCCATCCTATACAAATATCTGCTCTAGCCGTGTTACCGGTGAAAGGTCTACTCTACTCCAGACTCCAATTTGCCTCAGTTGTGCTGCCCAATAATACCAAGTAATATTAGGGACTCCCCTTCCTCCCTGTTCCACCCTGTCCCACATTATTTTCCTGGACAGTCTAGCCGGATGCCCTCCCCATATAAATTCCCCTAGTTCCGTCTGTATTTTCTGCAACTCCCCTTTAGGGACCTTAATTGGTAGCGTTTGAAATAAAAACAACAGTCGGGGTAATATATTCATCTTAACCGCCGCTATACGAGCCCACCAGGACAGCCATCCCTCCCGCCATTTTTTAAAATCTCTTCTAATTGCTGCGATGAGGGGAACATAATTTGACTGATATAGTACATTAAGGTCTCGCGGTATCTGTATACCTAAATATCGAAAGCTTCTGTCTGTCCATCAGAAGCTGTATCTTCGCCCTAACTGCTCTATTTCCTGACTATTAACTGTTATTCCCATAAGTTCAGATTTATCAAAATTTACTCTGAATCCAGACAGGTTTCCAAATACTTTCAATTCTTTTATAAGCACCGGCAGCGTCTCTAGTGGGGATCCTATGTAAAATAGTAGATCGTCTGCGAATAAAGCTATTTTATGTGTCCTTCCTCCCATTCGGACCCCCTTAAATTTCTTTAGGGCCCAAACTCGTTGGGCCAAGGGTTCAATTGAAATGGCAAACAGTAATGGGGATAAGGGACACCCCTGCCTCATCCCCCGTTGGATGTTAAATGGAGTCGACCATCCCCCATTAACCTTGATCCTCGCCTTTGGGTATTCATATAACCCTTTCACCCACCCTACAAAAGGCCTACCCAAACCCATTTCCAACATTACTTCCCATAAATATTCCCATTCAACCCTATCGAACGCCTTTTCGGCGTCTACGGTTAACAATGTCATGGAATCTCCCCTCCTCTGCGCTCCCCACACTAAATTAAGGGTTCTCCTAATGTTGTCTGCTACCTGTCTGATGAATCCAGATTGATCATCATGGATAAGGGATGGCAAAATCCCACTCAACCTATCCGCCATGATTTTGGTTAATATCTTAACATCTACATTCAGCAGGGATATCGGTCTATAGGACCCACATAACGTGGGATCTCTTCTGGGTTTCAACAATACCGATATCCCTGCTTCCTGCATATTGTTCGGGAGGCCTTTCTCCACAAAGCATGCATTACCCAACCGCACTAAAAGAGGTCCTAACTCTTGTTGAAAAATTTTATAATATTTGGCAGTGAATCCGTCTAGCCCTGGGGACTTCCCCCCCTTTAGGCCCCTAATAACCCCTAATACTTCCTTCAGCGTAATTGTGGCCTCAATCTCCCATCTCTGTTTGGCAGTCACCTTCTGTAATCTTAATCTCTGTATATAAGCCTTAATTTCCTCTACCGAAGCTGTGGATTCTTTTTTATATAGGGTTTTATAGAAATTCATAAATTGTTCCCTAATTTCCCCATCTTGGTGAAATAGAGAATCTTTGGGGCCCTTAATTTTGTTGATCGTGTTCTGAACCCTTCTATCTCGTAAACCCCTAGCTAGCAAGTTCCCAGCTTTATTGCTGAACTGTTGCATTAATTGCCTATGATGTTCCATGGCTTTCATCTGGCTCTTTTGTAATTCTGTTCTCCATTTTTTTAGTTCTAGGAGTTGCTGTGAACCCCTCTCACTTTGATGCAATGCTTCCAGTCTTGTCAGTTGCCTACGTACTTCCAGCTCCCAAGCTATCCTCAACTTCTTCTTATATGCCCCTTTCTTAATTAATATTCCCCTCACTACCGCCTTCAGGGCGTCCCATAATATACCCTCCGGTACCTCCCCGGTATCATTTATTTCCAAGTAGTCCTTAATGACCCTTCTGATGTCTTGACAATCTCTCTCCTCATCCAATAGGGATTCATTAAGTCTCCAAATTTACCCCTTCCCTTGTTGCTCCAGCCTTTCTAGGGTAACCCATACTGCGGCGTGATCAGAGGCATGTATGCTCTCTATCTCTGCTGCTTTTATTTCTCCCCATACATTCCGGCTACCCCAAATTGCATCAATTCTAGCATATGTCCCCTGTACATGGGCGTAGTGTGTATATTGTCTCTGACCTGGATGCTTCAAACGCCATATATCAATTAAGTCAAGTTCTCGCATCATCCTGTGAAACTGACGCCCATTATAACTACCCCCATTTTCCCACTTGTTGGAATGGTCTAGGATCCCCACCGGATGATTGAAGTCCCCTCCCAATATCACCATCCCTTCCACAAAGGAAGTCAATTCTACCCTAATGGAGTCAAAATATCTCCCTTGTCCCGTGTTTGGTGCATAAAGATTTATGAGGGTAGTACTCCGATTGTTTATCTTCGCCTTTATTGCTAGGCATCTTCCCTCCTTATCTCTATATATAGATTCTGTAACAAATTGCAAATGTTCCTTTACATAAATCACCAACCCTCCTGTTTTATTCCCTCTTGAGTCAGCTAATGCATACCCCTCCCCTAAGCCTTTATTCAGAATGAGTGTTTCATCCTGTTTCCTCATATGAGTTTCCTGTAGCATTATTATGTCACAATTCAATCTACGCAACTCTCTAAAAATTATACTTCTTTTACCTGGATTATTCAGGCCATTAACATTCCAGGACACAATCCTCAGTCCCCCATGTCCCTTCCCTCCTTTAGTTATCCCTGACCCTCCTTCCCTCCCCCCCCCCCCCCGCCCTCCCCCCCCATTCCCTCCTTCAACTGGCATCTTCCATTGCGTGCCAGTTTTGCCCGCTAGGAAGCACGCCCTCTTCAGAGCTTGATCGCTTGATCAAATTACTATTTAAGCATCCCCCCCTCCTTCAACTTTTACCTTTATTGTCCCTTATGTCCACATCTTTATGCAACCCCTCTAATCCCCCATCTATTACACCTATTACCTTCAATGAAAAAACTTGCCTTAAGTCCACATTCAGTCCAGTTTAAGTTCAGGTGCCATCTTCAGTACTTGTTGCTTCCCTCTCTTCTCGCGGCGAGAGACGAGTTTTCCTTCCTTCAACCAGCTGCCAGCCAGCTTGCTCTTTTCTTTCGGTGCTGCGCTGAGGCTGCTGCCTTGTCTCCTCCTTTCTCGGGATGTCTGTACACCCCATCTCCTTTAGAATTTTCCATGCTCCTTGAGGTGTTTGAAGACGTCGGGTGATGCTTCCCACCATTACTTGCAGCCCAAACGGAAACAGCCACCTGTAGCGTAATCCAGACTTTTGTAGGTAGTTAGTCTCTTCTGCGCTGTAACGTTTTCCTGGCTGAAATATCCGGACTTTGACTGCCTTCCAAGTAATGTCACCCACTTCACGCACCCTTCTCCACACCTTCTCTTTGACTGGAAATCAGAGGAAGCAAGCTACTATGTCTCTGGGTAGTCCATTCCTGGGAGAGCCTAGGCTTCTGTGCGCTCGTTCTAATTCAACTGGCTTACTCTCCTCATTTTCCCCTGTGTTAGGTTCCTGCTTTAGCAGAAAGGCACAGATGTCTTTTACTACCTTTTCTTGTCCGGTTCTCCAGGTCTTCCATCATTGCATCCATCTCTGCCCTTGCCTGTTGTTCAACTTTTAGGGCTCCCTGGAGTTCTCGCACCTCCATCGTGATTACCTCCATTTTTTCTTCATTCTCTCCTAACCGGTTTCCGATTTCTTTAACTTCTTCCCGCAGTTCTGCTACAGCAGTTTGTATGCTGCGCCTAGTTGTCACCATCTCTGTTTTCAGTTCTTTGAACCACCAGATAAAATCGCTTTTGCTGATCTCCTCCTCGTTTTCAATCTGTTCCTCGGGGTCCGGGTCCGATTCACTTTCCTCGGCCGCCATCTTGGCTCCTTGTGATCGGGGCCCTGCTCCCTTACTAGCGCTCAGAGCTGCCGGTGCGAACTTGAATTTCGCTAGCTTTTTCTTTGCCGCCATACCTCCGGAGCACTTTCGCTTGCGTTAGCTGGTATTTTCTTCACTGCGAAGCGGGGGACGTCTCACTTTTGCCCTAAAGTTAGCGGAGCTCGACGATCAAGCTGCCATCTCTTTCAGCTGACGTCACTTCCTCCAACCCCAATTATTATTATCACCCTCAACAACGTTTTCCTCCCTATACCTGGGGGGAAGGCCGACAGTTGCTCAAAAATGCATGGTTCCGAACAGGGTATCTTTCAAAGATATCACCAAAACAGGGAAGATAGGGTATCCTGATAGCAAGGTTGCAAAAGAGACCATGGTAGATCAGGTGTCCTTAAGTAAAAATCAGGCAAAAGATTGCAAATTAACACTGTCAACTGCTGAGCAAGATGTAAATAGGAACAAGTAACATAGTTTGAAATGTCTATATGCAAATGCCAGAAGCCTAAGAAATAGGATGGAAGAGTTAGAAGAAGAGTTAGAATACATTGCACTAAATGAAAAACTAGTTATAATAGGCATCTCTGAGACCTGGTGGAAGGAGGATAACCAGTGGGACACTGTCATACCAGGGTACAAATTATATAGTAGTGATATGGTTGATCGAATTGGTGGAGGGGTAGCATTGTATGTTAAGGAAGGCCTTGAATCAAATAGACTGAAAATTCTGCAGAAAACAAAACACATCTTGGAATCCCTATGGACTGAAATTCCATGTGTAAAGGGGAAAAGGATAGTGATAGAAGTGTACTACCGTCCACCTGGCCAGGATGAACAGACGGATGTTGAAATGTTATCAGAAATTAGGGAGGCTAACAAACCGGGCAGCACAATAATAATGGATAATTTCAATTACCCCGACATTGAATGGATAAATGTAACATCAGGGCATGCTAGGGAGCTAAAATTCCTTGATGAAATCAAGGACTGCTTTATGAAGCAGCTGGTACAGGAGCCGACGAGAGAAGGAAAAATTATAGACCTAGTCCTTAGTAGATCGCATGATCTGGTGCGGGAGGTAATGGTGCTGGGGCCGCTTGATAACAGTGATCATAATATGATCAGATTTGATATTGGCTTTGGAGTAAGTACACACAGGAAATCCAATACATTAGAATTAACTTTCAAAAAGGAGACTATGATAAAATAAGAACAGTGAAAAAAAAAAAACTTAGAGGAGCAGCTGTGAAGGTCAAAAACTTACATCAGGCGTGGATGCTGTTCAAAAATACCATCCTGAAAGCTCAGGCCAAATATATTCCGCATTAAAAAAGGAGGAAGAAAGACCAAACGACAGCAGGCATGGTTAAAAAGTGAGGTGAAGGAAGCTATTAGAGCTAAAAGAAAATCCTTCAGAAAATGGAAGAAGGACCGACTGAAAATAATAAGAAATAGCATAAGCAATGTCAAGTCAAATGCAAAAGCGCTGATAAGAAAGGCAAAGAGGGACTTTGAAAAAAAGATTGCGTTGGCGGCAAAAACACATAGTAAATGCGAATGGTAGGACTAGTGGCATCGACTCTGCCAGGGGAGGGGGAAGAGTGCTCCTTGCTGGTTCAGCACGACCTTGCAGCTCTCAGCAGAAAGTCAGCGTTTCAGAAAATACAGTTCTGAGGCATTTTGAGTCTTTTTAGCCATGCAGTTCATAGGTCATAAATGACCTGTCAGTGGTCAGAAATGTGCACATCAATTCATTCCCCTCTTGATGATTGAGAAATCATCACCTGTACAGATAATAATCAGCAGGGTGTCCATTCAATGTCCATCGATGAAGGGTACAACAGTTTGAAAAGGAAAGAATCCAAACTATCTATGCCTGGGGAGCTGAAATAAGCTCTAACCGGAAAAACCCATGTAGCAAATAAATGGCTAAATCAGGAAAAAATGTTGAAGATAAATTTAAACATTACATTCAATTTCATAAAGACAAGATCCAAAATTAGTGAAACATTACAGAAATTCAACTCTGAATTAAGTGTGAAAATTGTAGCATGGATGACATGGGAGAGTATAGGAAAGAAATAACAAAATAACATCATGGAAGCTCATTGGATAAAAAGGCAAAAGAAAATATACAAAAGAAGAATAATATTTCAACTAAAAGTAGTATGAGCAGAATAAATGTCTTAATTAAGGAGGTATACTTGCGTTACAGGCAGTAAAGTTAATAGCAGTAAAGTTAATAGCAGTAGATTTACACAAAATTCATGACGGGAGTACATTTTAGTAGCAAGAAGTTTGAAGATATGCCTGTGAGCACAGGGAATAATGCAACAGACAATTAAAGCAAAAACTAGAATGACAACCAAAAGGAGGTAAAAATAGACATGAAAAAGGATTTCCAGTTACCAAAAACTGTATTCAATCAGGATGTCCAGCTAGTATCAACACCTGAATTGGTAGCTAATTCATTGGCTAAGGCAGAAAGGCCATGTAAATGCCTTCGTAACAAAACCATAAGTGTCAGTATTATTGGGAATGTAAGTACAACAATGATTTCTGGCTTTAAATTGATCAGGTACCCCTCTTGGAACTCCTATAGCGTCTATATAGACAGTGTCATTAGGAGAGTTAGGAACGTGTCTTTTTGAAACGAGATATCTGGTGAGGATAGGCAATTACAATGGGTATAACTAATTGAACAAGCGCACATATACCAGACCATTCGAATGGCAAAATGGGATGTAAAATCTTGGTCCCACAATACCATCATACATCAGAACGTGGGATAGAGAGGCTAGAAAAATTAAGCACTGGGAGGTCAGAAGGGTCAAAAGTATCAGAACAATGGGTAACATTTCCTAGAAAGCAAGAATATGCCTGAGTAGTGTAGCCTTGCAAGCATATAGAAAAGGTCAGATTAAAACGCACACCAAAAGAAGGAGGAAACAAGGAATGAAAAGCCAAAGGTGGATATAAAGAGTGAATAGACTTGCATGAAGTTGAAATAGAGCGTTCAGAAGTAAAGGACAAGAGCATACACAAATAAGTGTTATAATGTACACATGTAGCAGCTAGAAATCTTAAGGGAAGAAGCAGTGTAGTGTAGCCAATTTAACCATGTATAATATGGTATCCTGAACAGAATTAACATTAAGAATTTGGGGATCATAGTGATGCTTTGTGGTTTGGGTAACCAGGGTTCATCGGTAAGAGTCAGATGGGGACTTAAGGATAGTCATTTGGTGTTGTAAGTGTAATAAAACCTAATCAGTTGGTTTGACACCCCAGGTAGAGAATTTTGGGTCAGTGGACCATAGGACGGATGTCCAGGACCAACAGGGGTTATAGTAGAAAACAAGATTATTGCCAACTAGTAAACAAAGGCCCGTTTCTGAGCGCAATGAAACGGGCGCTAGCAAGGTTTTGATGGCTGCATGGCTCGTCGCGGTTTTACCTGGTTCGTGGCGTGCACCGCTGCTGTTTCCGTTGTAGCTGTGTGTGGGTGGCGGTTTTTGTGCCCCGCCCTCGACGTCATCGCGTTTTGACGCGAGGGCGGAGCAGAGCTACAGTGTGGAAATCCGGAGTTTGTGGCCTGAGTAGATCGTTGGAGGTGAGAATCTGCTCCGCCCTCAACATCATAACGTTTGACGCGAGGGTGGGGCCCAGAGACTGTGATTTTCGTGGCTTCAGAGCTTCGAACATACGAACCTTGGCTTCAGTGACGTCAGCAGTCAATAGAACTTTGAGGGTGAGTTTTATATATATAGATTTGGTCATCAGGACAGATGTATATGTGTTCAGTGATATATTTGCGTTCCTGAGTTAGGCTTGTGCATGTAAGGAAATTACAAAGATTGAAGGAAAAGATGATAGATATAACAATCAGGGAAAATAGAAAAAGGGTAGGAGAAAACAATATGTCTAAGGGGAAACATAAAGCAATGGTATAGTATCATGAGTAAAAATGAGTCCATAAACATTTAAAACTATGTTGGCATACGTCTTACACAAGGACACAAACCTGAAAACTAAGCATCAGTAGAAAAAAGATAATAGGAAGAGCATTAGCATACGGGATAGTAAAGTAAGAAGCCACTTAGCATTAGTTGCAGCTTGCAAGCTAGTAGGGAAAAAAAGATACTGCATTAAGGTAAGTGCTAGAAAATAAACAAAATTCAGCTGGAATAGAAAATCAAACGTACAGGTGTACAGGTAGAAGGAAAAACAGCATGAATAGAATTAAAAGGAATAGTTAACTTGTATGGCAGCAGACACCATATGAAAACAAGCAGTAGAAAACTATGCAACAGAAGCTACAGACACATTAAGAGTAGTATGAATACCAAGAAGAAAAAGAAAGTGTTCAGAGTTAGCTACAGAAAATAAGAGAAAAGCAAACAGTTGTAAGAATAAAAAACAATTTCATTAGTATAGCAAATACTTCATTATGGCAAGAATCCAAAATATAAAGTTCAAAATTTAAAGTGCAAAAGGCAAAATCTTTGTCAGTTAGATGGGTACAGGAAGAATGTCCGGAAAGATGATATTGGGGTAAGAGTTCAAATTCAAAAGTGTCCAGATTAGATAGGAGCAGGTCAAACTGGTGAGTCCACACTGTTGTTTCAGTCAATTGTTCACATGGGTCATCTGGATCAGATGTCAAGGCCTCCATTTCGACCCTAAATTCTTGCTTAGGTTGTTGGTTTCTTCACCGGGTTTGAGACGAGGGTTCCTATTGAAGCACCTCCCCTTTGTAGCCAGGCTTACCCTTGCAAGAAGGTGGTCTACTCAGGTTGCCTTAGACCTCTTGATGACCTTAATTAGGACTCAGTCTCTTGCTTGGACCTTCCCCGAGCTCAATATGTTCAGAATCTGTAGACACTACTGATCAATAACAGAAAATGAAAAACAGTCAAAATGGAAAATCTGAGGTAAGGACTCCAGGCAATGTTATCAACTCAAAGTTAAAAGGTTAGCAAGGCAGTGAGAAAAATGAGAAAAATGAAATAATTGAAAAATCTAGAACCAATAGTAGTATGAAGTATAGCTGAGTCAAGTTTAGTTAAACCACATTCGGTTGCAGCCAGGGTTGCACATGGGAAATGGCCTGCCGCTTCTGGATGAAGTCAACATAAAATAAGAATAGGGTGAACCTGCAACACGACTCAAAGGAAAGATAAGTAAATATAGTATTTTTGATACCACAATAAAAGAAGAGCAATACAGAGAAAATTAAATACTAAGCAGAGGTAGAAGAAAAATAAGAAAAAGTACATAATTGTTCACTAGTAGAAAGCAGTCCAAGAAATGTCACTTAAAAAAACTCGTTGCAGTGATAGGCAGACAATTTTGAGACAGTGGCAGACTTCAGATATCTGTAGCAGGAAGTAAGGGTTTTTTTTCAGTTTCACAGCAGCAGCTAGGATCTTTAAACTGATCTGGAATGACGTTAAACAGATAAACTTTTTTGTTAGGTAACATTATCTTCAGATATGTTGCTAGTGATTTCTACATACTGTCTAACAAACAGAATTGAAAAGGGAGTCAATCCTGTTCTCCCTGGAGCACAGACATTATGAACAGAAAAAAACTAGAGTATAAAGTTTAACAGAAACATTAGGACAAAGGAATAAGCAGACAGAAAGCATTATCATGCAGTAGATCAAGTTCCAGACAAAAAACAAATTAGAGCAGGTCTGAAAATACACTAATGAGTCCAACGAAATTCTCCTTCCAGCAATGCAGCAGTAGGTGGCACTGTTAGGAGATTAGTCTCGCAGCATGCTTCAGAAGGATGCCAACTAAGAGTTAATAAGGGTAGGTATGATGTCATGGAAGTCACAGTTCCCAGCAAGTGAAATAATCTATTTAATGTCTGGCATGAACAGAAAAAAGGCATTAGTCACAATACTATTCTCAGGTTTGATACTTTAAGCCAATCTAGCTGAAGTTAATTGGGAATAATAAATCAATTACTATTCTAACCTATTAAAAAAGAGTGTACCATAATTCATATACATTTCCCTTGATAAACACTTCAACATACGTCTAACCTTTCTAATAGAATTACCCAAAAATTAATGGGAATTCTTCATCTTTCTCTCACAATTAACTTTCTTACAATTCAAAACATAAATGTAAATCATTATGGTAGCTCCCTCTTGTGGCTAAAATAAAAAACAGTTTTCAAATTCAGAGAACATAAAGTGTCCAACAAGGTAGCTGTTTTGCAGTGAAAAAGATGGCAATTTAAACAGATTAAAGCAAAACAGAGCAGCATGAAACAACTTCAGGCAAGGCACATGAAAGCTCATTAAGGTACAATGGTCCTGATAGAAGATGGACCAAAAAAGCAACACTGGGCTTCAAGAAAGAGACCAAATGGACTGGAGAGAGGATACTGCTTTGGCAGCTGCTGAGACATCGGAGCTAGTCCTCAATGGAAACGGTATGCGAGGATGTCTTCCATACACTATGTAAGATGGAGAAGTCCTGTAGCCGAGCTCTCTCTATAGTTGGGAAAACTCTGCCCAAGGAAGCAACTGGCTCCAATCGTCATGATGGTCAGTAACATACATTCTGAGGAATAGCTTCAGGCTTTGATTGATGCGTTCTGTTTGACCGTTGGATTGAGGGTGATATCCTGAGGAAAAATGTAGTTTTATGCCAAAACTTAGACACAAATTGCACTCCACGGTCAGACGTGATTGATTCTGGTAGGCCGTGGAGATGAAAAATAAACATGATGAAATACTGAGCAAGCTTCACAGCTGATGAAAGGCTAGACAAGGGTACAAAGTGAGCCATTTTAGAAAACCGGTCTACCACAACCCAAATGGCTGCATGTCCTTCAGATGTAGGAAGATCAGTAATGAAGTCCATGGCTATATGGGTCCATGGTTTCTCAGGCATCGGTAACGGCTTGAGGAGACACCGGGGTCTTTGCCGATCAACCTTATGCTGAGCACACTCCGGACAAGCGGCGACAAATTCTTGCATATCATGGGCGAGTGTAGGCCACCAATACCGCTGCGAAATGAACCATTTAGTCCCCAAGATACCAGGATGTCCAACAAATCGGGAGGCATGACCCCACCAAAGTACTCTTTCTCTCAACCGAGGTGGTACAAATGTCATACCTACAGGTACCGCAAGCATCATAGCTGGAATAATGGCAGCCGGTTCAATCACATGTTGCAGAGGTTCATCTTCTAGGTCTGGCTCCAAGGATCTAGAGAGAGCATCCACCTTGGTATTCTGCTCTGCTGGACGGTAGGTCCTCAAGACCCTTCACTGGCTCCCTATCCGTTTTCGCATCCTGTTCAAACTTCTTCTACTAACCTATAAATGTATTCACTATGCTGCTCCCCAGTATCTCTCCACACTCGTCCTTCCCTACACCCCTTCCCGTGCACTCCGCTCTATGGATAAATCCTTCTTATCTGTTCCCTTCTCCACTACTGCCAACTCCAGACTTCGCGCCTTCTATCTCGCTGCACCCTACGCCTGGAATAAACTTCCTGAGCCCCTACGTCTTGCCCCATCCTTGGCCACCTTTAAATCTAGACTGAAAACCCACCTCTTTAACATTGCTTTTGACTCGTAACCACTTGTAACCACTCGCCTCCACCTACCCTCCTCTCTTCCTTCCCGTTCACATTAATTGATTTGATTTGCTTACTTTATTTATTTTTTGTCTATTAGATTGTAAGCTCTTTGAGCAGGGACTGTCTTTCTTCTATGTTTGTACAGCGCTGCGTATGCCTTGTAGCGCTATAGAAATGCTAAATAGTAGTAGTAGTAGTAAGTGGAAGCGAGAGAAAAATAATGCCCAACGGGCCTGTCGGGGATTCAATCTCTTCGCTTCACGCAAGTAAACCAAGTTCTTGTGGTCTGTGAATACAATGAATGGTTCTTGGGCCCCTTCCAAAAGATGTCGCCACTCCTCTAAGGCCAACTTAATAGCCAAAAGTTCCTGGTCACCTATGGCATAATTCTTCTCTGCTTGAGTATATTTCTTGGAGAAAAAGGCACAGGGGAGAAGTTTCCTGATAGAATGGACCTGTGACAAAATTGCCCCTGTGCCAACCGACAAAGCATCCACTTCCACAAAATATTTCCTGGCCAGATCAGGATGTCGTAACACTGGTGCAACGACAAAAGCCCATTTAAGATTTCAAAGACTTCATAAGCCTCTGGTGACCAATTACGGGCGTCAGCATTCTTTCTGGTCAGAGCAGTAAGGGGAACGATTAGTGATGAATAATTGTGGATGAACTGCCTATAATAATTTGCAAATCCCAGGAAGCACTGCGGCGCCTTATGCCCAGTGGGCTGTTGCCATTGCAAAATCGTGATCAGCTTGCTGGGATCCATCTGTAGTCCTTGGTTCGAAATAATATATCCAAGGAAAGGTAGTTCGGACCGATGAAACTCACATTTCTCTAGCTTCACGTATAATTGATTCTCTCTTAGCCATTGTAATACGGTCTTCACATGTTCATAATGATCCTCCGCTGATGTAGAAAATATTAGGATATCATCTAGATAGACCATTATGAATTTGTATAGGAGGTCTCTGAAAATGCCGTTCATGAAGGACTGGAAGACCGCTGGGGCATTAGCCAGGCCAAAGGGCATCACCAGCTACTCATAGTGTCCGTCGTGGGTGTTAAATGCAGTCTTCCATTCATCACCTTCTTGGATCCGAATGAGGTTATAGGCTCCTCTGAGATCCAATTTGGAGAATATCCGGGCTCCTTGAAGACGGTCAAACATCTCAGCAATTAGGGGTAAAGGATACTTGTCCTTCCGCTTAATAGCATTGAGCCCTCTATAATACATGGGCGCAACCCACCATCTTTCTTCTCCACAAAGAAAAACCCTGCGCCCGCTGGCGATTTTGAAGGAAGAATGAACCCTCGAGCAAGGTTGTCCTGTATATACTGGGTCATGGCTTCAGTTTCAGGACAGGACAGAGGATACACTCGGCCATGAGGGGGTTCAGCTCCCGGTAGTAGGTCAATGGCACAATCATAGGGGCAGTGAGGAGGTAAGGTCTCCACTTGTCGTTTGGAAAAAACATCTTTAAAGGACTTATATATGGCTGGTAACGTTAAATTTGCTTGAACCAAGGGAAGTAACGCTGGTACCTGAGAGACCTTCTCCAAACAGGCTTTATGGCAGGCTGGTCCCCACACTGCCAACTGACCCCGCTCCTAGTCGATCCAAGGATTATGCAGGCTAAGCCATGGTAATCCTAGAATGATGGACTCACTGGCAGACGGGAGCACATAATAGGATAAAATTCTTTATGTAGAACTCCAACCCGTATCATCATAGGCACGGTTCTGGCCCGTCCTTGAACTAGGACCCATGCCGCTGACACGGAGATGGGATGAGGTAGATCTTCTGTAGGAATTTGATGGCTCTGTATCAGGTTCTCGCTAATGAAGTTGCCCCCAGCACCAGAATCCACTAGATCTTCAAGACAGGAAGCCCCCTTAACAGACAACAAAACTGGAACCAAAACTTGTGTCCAGGGAGAGAGAGTTCCGCCCAGATCCTGTCTCCCTGGCTGGGATCAGGGCTGCTGGTTTCCCGGTTTTCTCCTATTCGGGCAACCACGGACAAAATGTCCCTTGACTCCATAATAAAAGCATAGCCCCTCGGAGCGTCTACGTTGCTTCTCCTGAGCCGAAGTAGGCACACGCTCGCTCAACCTGCATAGGCTCTGGACCTTCTCACAATACCTGAGATCGGGAAGATGGGGCCTTATGTGGAATCCTCGAGTCGGCCTGTCCAAAGTGCTGACTGGCGAGACTCTCACAAGCACGTTCTCTGAAACGGATGTCCACCTGGGTGCAGAGACGAATGAGGTCATCCACATTAGGGGGTAGCTCCCAACCCGTGAGTTCATCCTTGATGGCGGGAGAGACCCCATGCCAGAATACTGCAGTCAGACTCTGATTATCCCATCCCAGCTCTGCTGCCAAGGTTCGGAATTGAATGGCGTACTCGCCCACGGAAAGCCGACCCTGATACAGATTCAGAAGTTGGGTTGCTGCCGAGGAAGCCTTCCTGGGTTCTTCAAAAATAAAATGAAATTGTTTCAGGAATTCTGTCAAACTGTCCAATATGGGGTCCATCTTCTCCATAGAGGGGAGGCCCAAGCAAGGGCGGATCCCGAGAGCAGGGAGATGATGTACGCCACTCTCGCTCGATCTGAAGGAAAATCCTGGGCCTCTAGCTCAAAAACAATTTGGCATTGATTGATAAAGCCCCGACACATACTACTATTGCCATCATAACGAGGGGGCTGGGCTACCCGAATGCCTAAGCCACCCAACTCGGGACCTTGTGACCCAGGGGGTGAAGGGTTCCCACTAGTCCCAGTAGCAGTAAGAGTGTCTACCCGTTGATTCAGTGCATCAACGGCTCCCATAACCTGTTGAATCTGAATTTTGTCATGGCAATGGAAAGAAAGCCAACATTCAAAAACTTATTGATTCAAACAGCGACTGAGTTTACAAAAAATAAAGGTAAGAGTGAAGTATAGAATTTCTTTAAATCAGTATTGGTCGAGGCCAAAGAAGTGCCTTTTGTGCTTTGTTCAAGATGCAAGACAATTCTCTTTTGGAGATCACGTGATGGCACCAGTGGCTTATGGGCTCACAAGGACTATTGTGCAAACCATATGCCAGCAACAAAGATTACAGCTATACCAGGCTTTTCCTATCAAGTAATACCAACAAAGTACCTGTGAACATCAAATCTGAAGTGGCAGACAATGTGGTCGCCAGGTGTGCAACAGATGTGAGGCCTTTTTCTATTGTTGAAGGAGAGGGATTCAGGAATTTGACATCAAAGCTCAACTCCATTGGTGCTAAATATGGGAACATTGACCTGGACCAAGTCATGCCCTGTGGGTGAACTATGTCTCGTCATCTTGATGGTGTGGTGGAGAAAGAGAAGATCGCATTCATCGACAAGCTAATTTTAGTGCCACAGTTTAGCGTGACAACTGACCTCTGGATGCACAAACAAAGCAACCACAGCTACTATATTAACTATGTCCGTTCAGTGTAGTGATAACCGGCAAATTGAATCGTGTATCTTGGCAACTCGATTTACTGGATGAAAATCATACCTCGGAAAATATAAAACTGACAGTGAAATCGATTCCAGACTAGTTTTGTGTACAATGTCAAGACAGTATGTTCACTATAGACAATGCCAGTAATATGAAGGCTGCCTTTTGAGAAAACACGTGGATTGGATGTTCATGTCATAATCTAAATCTTGTTTTGTCACATGGACTACAGCAGACAAGTTCGTATGTCACTGGTTTGTCACCTGAGGGAGCCCAACTTATCGACACTTCGAAAGAACTAGTGACATCGGCAAAAAGAACAAAAATTAACAATCAGCTGGTAACAACACTTAAGCAATGTGTAGTAGCACGATGGAACAGTATGCTGTTAACACTGAAATCAGTGGCAACACATTTTTCAGATCTCAATATACTCAGTGCTGAGCCAGGTTTTAATAGAATTTTTTTTCGTCTGCTGGCTCATATCAATGAAGACTTATTGGCTGATGTCATTCAAGTTTTGGAACCAGTTGAAGTGGCCACAAAATGCCTCTCTACTGACAAAAGCCCTTCATTGCATCTGGTGTTACCTACCAAAATAAACCTGCAAAAACACTTCACTGAAAAGGATTCTGACAGTACCATCATCTCACAACTAAAAAAACCATCTACTTAACATGCTGAATAAATACTTCACAATTCATCAGTTGCATTGTACCGCTGCTTTGCTGGATCCATGGTTTAAAAACAACTTTGGAACATTAGCACTAACTGAATATGCACAGGCACTGTTCATCTTGAAAGTGATGGTGGATAGACTGCCAGCAACAGACATTCCAGATGACTCATCTGTCTTGCAGCAACCCAATAAGAAGATGAAACTAGATGAGAATTTCTTGATAGACCTCTATTGTTCTTCTTCAAATATATCTGAGGTATGTATATATTTTCTTTTGTTAGCTATTTCAATATGTTATATCTATTTGTAATGACAATACTACTTGCAAAATGTACCTTCACAATTACATTCAAAACAATACCATTTGCTTTTTCTCAGGTGGATGCATACATGACTACCACTGATGAAATTGCTGATGACATCTTGTCTTACTGGAAGTCAAAATCAACTAAATGAAAAAGTCTTTCTGGAGTTGCCAGACGAGTCCTTGGAGTGCCCGCTGCCAGTACATCATCTGAACGGTCATTTTCATCAGCTGGGTGTGTTCTTGAGGATAGACGATCACAGCTAGGACCACACACAGTGGATGGAGTTCTGTTTCTGAACAGACTAAAGAAATAACTGCCCAATATTCCTGACTGGTTTTTGTCCTATTACTTGGTAAATGTTTGCGTTTTGTATTTTCATTAAAACTCAATAAAAACTAATTAACGTTCAGAAATACATACTTCCTTTTTTTATGGTGATGGAGGAGATTACTCACGGGGACAGGATGAGCAAGGATGGGTTTGATTCTGGTGGGGAGGGGTTGCATTTCTGTCCCCATGCAACTCTCTATTGGCAACCCTATAACAGGGAGAGCGCACTTTCTGTATCTACATGCTATTCAAAGACAGGAAGTACACACTGTGAACTGCGATTAGCATTGCATTGACACTCACAGATTCTACACATCACTGAGAAATGTTGCTAACACAGTCTGCATTAAAATACATGTCTAACAAAACTTTACTGGAACACTGCAACAGGCAGATATCCAAACATAACAAAACAGTTTCTTTTATATCCAACAGTTCAATTTGCTGAAATAGGTTTCTGTGCCAGTCCAAGACTTTTGGTGTAGATCTTAACTACTTAATAGACTCTTTATGAATCCTAGGGTATTTACATATTTACAGCACCACCCAGTGCCGTAGCGAGGGTGCCTGACACCCGGGGCGGGTCGCCACTGCACACCCCCCCCTGGGTGCAGGGCACGGCGCCCCCCCCCCTCCGGAGCGCACCCCCCCCCCGAAACGCACCCTACCTTTCAGCGGGGGGCAGGCGGGAGGGCCGATCCGCCCCCAGTGCACGTCACTGGGAGCTGCGTTGGCTCTGCTGCTTCCCTGCTTTCTCTGCCCCGGAACAGGAAGTAACCTGTTCCGGGGCAGAAAGAGCAGGGAACCAGTGATCCAACACCCCCCCAGCGCGTGCACCCGGGGCAGACCGCCCCACCGCCCCCTCCCCTTCCTATGCCACTGCTGTGCTTGCAGCAAGCCGTCCTGCTGGGCTTTATTCCAGCTGCCAGATCCACTCAGGATCAGACCTCCGTGTCTGTCCTCTCATCCAAAGGTGCACTTCTTCAAGCTGGCTCTTTCCTGCTTTGCTCCTGGGCTAGGTTAACACTTTTACCCACCCGGAGCACTTCTCACACTCCTGTTAATGTTGTTGTTGGCAAATACCTTCTCGTAATTCAATCTTAGGTTACTGGGCCTATCCAGGACCCCCCCCCCCCCCTTATAGGTCCTGGTTAAGATACTGCTGATATTTAGTTATTTTGCTGTCCTTATTTGCCCAGATACTTATCTGAGTTCTGGTACTGAATATCAGCACTACTTGAATAATTTCCACCTTCACTTTGGCTCTGCTTCTGGGCTGCTCTAGCATTATCCAAATAGTACCTGAGAGGTCAGTAAAGATATTCAGCAGCATTATTCAGATAATGTTGCTGAAAATCAGTGGCTGTACCTGGTGAAGTGTACTTATCCAGGGAGGAGTCACTCCTACCTAGATAAGAATCACTGAATATCAACCCACTAGTTATTAACCTGTTGTAAAATAGCTTGCTATTTTCTGCAAAATTTACTAAGCTGCAGTAGTTTATTAAACCAAAAACTAAGTGGATGTGAAGTCAATCTGAGCAAAACTCTCAAAATCAAACAAAGAATGACCCACTACAATTGCGAAAATATGTGTAAACAGAAAAAATATATATTTACTAAAATGGAAAGAAAAAGCCTCAAAGAGCTCCCGATCTAAAGATCTATAGAGCTAAAGACGATCATATTGATCTGTACTTCATCACTGGCTGAAAAAACCTTCCGAAGGTATCAAAAATTCCTGTATGGAAAACATTAAAACTGATCCAAACATCAACTGTCCATGTGCATCAAGAAAACAAAATCCAATGCAGTATAGAAAACTTCAGAGAAGGTACTTAGCTCAAGCAAACTTTAAACGTCCCTTCTAAAGTTCTTACAGCTCTTGTGGCTATGTTCAGCATCCGCCAGCATCCCAGACCAATATTGGCCACCGTTTTGCTTGGCTCAGATTTGCACTGCTGCTTCAGGGACTTTAGAATCGGGGTAAAACTAGACGGCAACTTCAAACATGACTGCTGCTGCAGAATTGTCAGACAGCAGTCATGTTTGAAGTTGCCGTCTAGTTCTACCCAATGATCATCTTTAGCTCTATAGATCTTTAGATCTGGAGCTGTTTTGAGGTTTTTTCCTTCCGTTTTAGAAAATATATTTTTTTCTGTTTACACATATTTTTGCAATTGTAGTAGGTCAATCTTTGTCTGTTTGTACTGTTTACTAAACCACATGCATGTGAACCAAAAATGAGATGCAGATCATATGACATTTTACATCAGGATGCCAATGGGACAGGAAAAAATGTCTCAAATTTTGTATGGTAAGGGGGAGGATTGTGGTATGGTAACTGGGGGCTACCTGGAAGATACTTTTGGTCTGTATTGGGTAGGATTTAAGGAGAACGATTTTTGGGACAGGTGGCTCCTGTCTTTAATCATTGGAGGGGGTGAGTTTTCAGGGTTTACTGCCCCTTGCTCTGTTTTAATATTCATGAATGGTTTTGCAGGTATTTGCTTCATGAATCTTTTTCACTAGTTGGGCCTAGCTCAGCAACCTTATTGTATCACACATTGAAAACTTGTGGCAGTGGTGAGGCTGAAACAATAATGTTAAAACTCCATGCCCTCACCTACAGTCTATTAACCCAGTTACATGCCTCTTTTACAATAACCTTTTCTCTGTTCATTCCTAGGTAGCACTTGGGTCTTTACACACACTGCCACGTATATGGGTCACTGCAATCAAACCCTCTTCCTCTTTGCTTTTTGGTTTTTGATCGTCCAGTACATGATATTGGGCATCCTGCTCTTCACGGTAGTGATTTACTGCTGCTTGTTCTGCATGACACTCTGCCTTTGCAAAGCAATTTATGGGTAAAATCAGCATTAACCTCTGTACTGAATCCTTATCTCCTTGCATCCCACTTATGCAGGTGAGAATTCCTCCATGACAAAGGTTTAAGATTCAGATCAAAACTCAGGAATCCCCATCAAAAGATCAATCAGTTTTGAGAGAAGGACCTCATGGAACAAATAAAAAGAAAATGAAGAAAAGCACACTTACATTTATAGTGGGGAAAAGCATAATTTTCATGTTCCATCAAGTCAACCAGTTCACTCAATCTGAGTGTTCCTTCTTTCTTTTTTTTTTGGAGTAATGAGGGAGAATTCAAATTCCATCCCTGAAGCATATTGAAACAGTTCCTTGTTGGGATGGGTGGAAACCATCAGATGACACAATTAATTTTGTCTCCTATTGGGTGAGTAGGAGGAGTAATCTAGTGGTTAGTGCAGTGGACTTTGATCCTGGGGAACTGAGTTCGATTCCCACTGCAGCTCCTTGTGACTCTGGGCAAGTCACTTAACCCTCCATTGCCCCGGTACAAAATAAGTACCTGAATAATATTTAAACCGCTTTGAATGTAGTTGCAAAAACCTCAGAAAGGCGGTATATCAAGTCCCATTTTCCTTCTTCTGAGCTTATTTATGGACCTTTGCTAATGTAGTATTAATGAGAAAGGGTGTTCTGCCTCCATTTGCATGGAAGCAGTTTATATTGTTTGTATATATTAAGCACTGTGCAATATAGACAATGAGTCCCTATAGTTTTCTGTCATTGTCTCTTTTTGAGCACATGTGCTCTGCTCCTAATGCCTGTTATATATCCTACTTGATCTCTATGTGAAGGTCAATCAAGGGTGCTACTTTTGTCTGCCTTTTTAAAGATGATTTTTGTTGCATTGCATTCAAAGTTTGACATTTTTTAATGCAAGGGTGGGGTGAGTCTAGATGGGTGTTTGAATTTAAAATATGTTGAAATGTGGGCGTTGTGTGTATCTAAGAAAAGCAGTCTTTTGTGCTGTTCTAGAATACAGACAGTGCCTTTTTAGTCAACTAGGGAAAAATATTAATTACTTGGCGCCCAACTGATTACTTGGTGCCCTAATTTCATCTGTTATATAAGCAATTGATTAGTTTACTTAGTACAAATTTACGACTTCTACAGTTACTGATGTAATTTTATTTCTACTTTATTTTTCCATAATTGTAATGTGCCTTACTGATGATTTTAAGTAAAACCTTACCTCTAGTTAACCAAAGTAGCGAAAACTACCATGAAAAAGATTTTAAATGTATGTTTTGAATTGCCAGGGAGAAATTGTATGTGAAAGGTTACACAGATGCTCAAATAGATGAGTTGTACAATTATTATCTGCATTTGTGCAAGTTCTATACACTGTTTATCAGAACCTCTTGGTTATAGGCTAAGAATAGCAACTGATTTTTAACTAAAATTGTATTAGACATAACATATGAAAATGGCATTGTGCATGTGATGTTTTGGGCTCTACTCTATCCTCATCCTTCTCGATCTATCTGCTGCTTTTGACACTGTTGATCACAGCCTACTCTTTCCTGGTTTTCTTCTTATCTCTCTCAGCGTACTTTTAGTGTATACTCTGGTGGATCCTCCTCTTCCTCTATCCTGCTCTCAGTGGGTGTACCTCAAGGATCTGTCCTAGGACCTCTCCTTTTCTCCATCTATACTTCCTCCCTTGGTGCTCTGATCTCAGCCCACGGTTTTCAATATCACCTTTATGCTGATGACTCTCAGATATACCTCTCCACAGCAGAAATCTCGGCAGAAATCCAGGCCAAGATATCTGACTGCTTGTCTGACATTGCTGCCTGGATGTCTCACCGTCACCTGAAGCTCAATATGTCCAAAACTGAGCTTCTTGTCTTCCCACCTAAACCAACCTCTCCACTTCCCCCACTCTCTGTTTCTGACGGCCACATGCTCATTCTTCCTGTCTCATCTGCTCGTAACCTTGGGGTCATCTTTGACTCCTCCCTCTCCTTCTCTGCACATATTCAACAGATTGCTAAAACCTGTAGTTTCTTCCTTTATAATATCGCCAAAATTTGCCCTCTCCTTTCTGAGCATGCTACCAGAACCCACATCCACACTCTCATCACCTCTCACTTGGACTACTGCAACTTGCTTCTCACAGGTCTTCCATTCAGCCATCTCTCTCCTCTTCAATCTGTTCAAAATTCTGCTGCACGATTAATATTTCGCCAAAGTCGCTATGCCCATATCAGCCCTCTTCTGAAGTCACTTCACTGGCTCCCTATCCATTTCCGTATACAGTTCAAGCTCCTCTTATTAACCTATAAGTAATTCACTCTGCTGGCCCTCACTACCTCTCCACCCTTATCTCTCCCTACACTCCTTCCCAAGAACTCCGTTCACTAGGCAAATCTCTCCTAATTGCACCCTTCTCCTCCATCGCTAACTCCAGACTCCAATCCTTTTATCTCGCCGCACCTTATGCCTGGAAGACTTCCTGAGCCATTACTTCAAGCTCCATCCCTGGCCGCCTTCAAATCCGGGCTAAAGGCCTACCTGTTTGATGCTGCTTTTAATTCCTAACTTGTCACCTGCTCGTAACCTTAGCTTGTCTTCCTCTCTTCAATAGTCCCTTTTCCCTATGTGTCCTGTCTGTCCTACCCTCATCCCTTATATATAGTAATGTGGAGGCATATTTTCAAAGCACTTAGCCTTCCAAAGTTCCACAGAAACCTATGGAACTTTGGAAGGCTAAGTGCTTTGAAAATATGCCTCATAGTAACATAGTAGATGACGGCAGAAAAAGACTGCATGGTCCATCCAGTCTGCCCAACAAGATAAACTCATATGTGCTACTTTTTGTGTATACCTTACCTTGATTTGTACCTGTCCTTTTCAGGGCACAGACCGTATAAGTCTGCCTAGCACTATCCCCGCCTCCCAACCACCAGCCCCGGCTCCCACCACCTGTTCTGGCACAGACCGTATAAGTCTGCCCAGCACCATCCCCGCCTCCCAACCACCAGTCCCGCCTTCCACCACCGGCTCTGGCACAGACCTTATAAGTCTGCCCAGCACCATCCCCGTCTCCCGCCACTGGCTTTGCCACCCAATCTCAGCTAAGCTCCTTAGGATCCATTTCTTCTGAACAAGATACCTTTATGTTTATCCCACGCATGTTTGAATTCCGTTACCGTTTTCATTTCCACCACCTCCCACGGGAGGGCATTCCAAGCATCCACTACTCTCTCTATGAAAAAATACTTCCTGACAATTTTCTTGAGTCTGCCCCCCTTCAATCTCATTTCATGTCCTCTCGTTCTACTGCCTTCGCATCTCCGGAAAAGGTTTGTCCTGTCCTGTCTGTCTGTCCTGATTTAGATTGTAAGCTCTTTTGAGCAATGACTGTCTTTTCTTCATGTTCAATTGTGAAGCGCTGCATACGACTGGTAGCGCTATAGAAATGATTTGTAGTAGTAGTAGTGTGTATACTCTTATGCAACTTTGCTCCAACTGCATCTTGCCGGAAAACAGAAAATGCTGTACAACAAGCACTGTTAATTCATCTGTTACATCGACTTTATTTTTCTACTTTTCTAATAGGTTTCCTAGCCTGCAATCCCATTGTATTGGCACAATTTATAATATGCAATAATATTTCTGTCTTGCTCCACTCAGGGTTCACAATCCAGAAAGGGGGGATAGTATTAAAGACCAGAAACCCCTGCCGGCCCCTTCACAGTTGAAACTGTGACCACAACTGCAGTTACTGCCTGGGTACACTTAAAAGACATTATTATTTGTTGCATTTGTATCCCACATTTTCCCACTTCCTTGCAGGCTCAATGTGGCTTACAATACATCATGAATGATGGAGATAATATGGTATATAAGAAAATATACATTTTGTATTACAGAGGATCTTGGGTAACATGATAGTGATAGTACATATATAAGAAAATATAGACTCTCTTACGGAAAATCAAGCAACAAGCTGGAAGTGCTGCGGTTACAGCTGAGCTGAAAGATAAAAGCTGAATCAGAAGCGACTGGACTCTTCAGAAACATCAGAATTTTACACAAGCTTCGGTCCAGGAACCACAGACATTCTAATTGCATTCATTTCAGAAGAATACTTTTTATAACACTGCTTGGACATTTATTTGTTGGCTTATAGGAATCATGGACTTATAAAGTTATTGCATTTATTTTGTTGAAACATAATAGGTTAAGTTATTTGGAGTATGAGTCTATTCAACGTACATACGCACTGAAAATTACAACTTCCCTTTTCTGTCTGAGTGTTGTATTTCTAAAGCAGATAACAAGGCATTAACTTTCCATATAATCTCTAAGCATTTAAAACAAATTCAATCTTTTTGAGCATTAATTCTGCATCTACTGCATACATCTGCATAAAGTTTTGATAAGAATTTAAACTTACTTTTTTTATTTTTCGAAGTAGCATTCTGTCTTTCAGGCATTCCGATGCTCACTGCAAGAAGGCTTAGATTAGGAAACACAGGAAATTGCCCCATCATTTCCCCACGAGTGGTTGACAACAATTAACCCTTGTAACTCTTTTAACTTCACTCACACACAAGATTTTGAGATCACTGACCCTGATGACAGCTCACAACCAGTGATACCCCAATTTGATGACTGTACTATTGTCACATGTGGTAATGTAGAATGGCAGCGGTATTATGCTAAGTACTCTGTCTATATGTGTGCTTCAGACACACCACAATCCATTTTTGTTTATAATCCTTGTGATACGGAAACCCTGTATTCAACCCTGCCTTCATACTAATAAGGCCAATGTGCCTTAGTCCAATTAGTTATTTCTATCACCATAGCAGACTAGCGTGTCAACTCTCTACCCCCTCCAGGAATAAACGGAAAGTTCAAGGTTCTATATTGACTGTATTGGAGTTCCTAGGGGGGTGGTGCCAGATGAGTTTAAAACGCTCAATCAGAATGCTACTGGATTTGAGTCCACAATCTTTTGGTGGTCTACCATCGACAAGAATGTTGACTGGATTAATTATACCATGTATGCACACATGCAACCTAACCCACTAGATGGTATCCTATATGTTAACATGCATCTCTCTCTCACTGATCCCACTGTTCCCCATATTGTAGATACAAAAGATTTTTTTTTAGAGTATGTTTTATTTTGTACCTTGCACATTTATTAGCCTGCCACTTTGATATCATGCCATCCTGTTGCTGTCTTCCTTATTTCAGCTCTAATTCTGGCTTTTATTCTGTTCTTTATACATTTGCTTAATGTTTTTGAGTATACCTTTTTCTAAGACTTAAATTCAATGTGCTGTTGTTTAAATTTTGACTTCTTTACATGTTTTTTGGTATGCTGTCATTTGCAGTTTAGAATATTTTCTCTATAGAATTAGAAGTAGATTACCGCTGTATGAAGAGAGCCCACTATGGCTCCGTTTTCTTTAGACCTTGACACTGATTATGATGGTACCATAGTCATGATAACGTTACTCCAGAGTGATAACAATAATGACAAATTTTGCAATTCCCTTGCTTGACTGTTTTCAAATTCGCCCAAAGAAGCTAGCATGCCTCCCACCTGACAGTCAACGGTTAAAACTTGTTTGGTAAAGATAGGTATTACCAAACCCCATTCACTTCCTTTGGAGTTTTATAATTATAAAGGAATATGGGAATTACTACTACTACTACTCAACAAAATGTTGCTACCATTTTACCCTGTCATGGAAGCCCTAACTGTTGCCTTCAGCCTCTTAGTTACATTATTGGCAATCTTGAACACACAAACTCCCCTTACTAGTGTCTCTCATACTTACTGTCCACCTCTCTAGTGCTCAGGAAGATCGTTTGGCCATGACGGGTAAGTAGGACTAAGTGTCCCAACCTAAGACAGCCTTCGGTCAGGGTACAAGTCTTCATAAACCTGAGGTGTGAACATAAGGCCTAGATACATGACCTGGCCTATTACCTAATCATATATTTTTGAAGCCCTTTCCATAAAGGCCTTCAAAGGGGGGGGGGGGGGTGTATATTATTATTACAGCTATGAGCTTTGGTTCAAGGCCTGACTTTGGTTCAGGATCTAAAATGAGAGAAAACCTTAAAAGGCCCATGACTTTAACCTGAACTCCAGTGTGACTGCAGAACTCATGATCTGTTGTAACACTCTCATGCAGCAGAATGAGGAAGGGGCGTGAGTGAAAAAAAAACAGAGTAACATCGTTTAGCAACATTGTGGTCACAGATGTTTTTGAAAAACAAAACAAAATGGCTTCTCAGGAAGATGACTTAGATTTCCAGTAAAAGCTAGTCTATTATTGACCTTTCCAGTAAAATACTAATCAACTCATTACCATAACCAATCAGTGTTAACCATTGTATTAGCATAGATCCAATAAGATGTGATTACTGTCATATTACCTGTATTCTGAATGGGCATATAAAAATGAGTGTACTTCCTACTTCAAGGGGGAGAGATAGCCGCAGCTGGTACCTTTGAACCAGCCGAGCTGTTCTCTCCCTATGAGAAACCAATCAATTGTATCTGAATTGGCAAGTAACCCAATTGCTTCCTCATAAGTAGCTTTAAGTCTTTTATATCCACTAATTAGCTTTGGCATTAGAGACTCAGACCCAGAGAACACCTATGAGTAGCTGTGGTACTATATTCCCATAACCAATTGATTGTACATGTTGCTTGTATATTCTTTGGAGTCTCAGATATAGAGGTAATTTCATGTAGCAATATTCTGTACTCCCAGTGAGATATCACTGATCTGCTAATTGTACAAATACTTTATAAAGTATCTAATACAGAGCAAACTGATGCAGCCTTGGGTGGTTTATTTCTTCCTAAGTATTAGTGGGTGGTCCACTATATTGGGAGGGGTAAATACACCCTAAAAAAATATACATGCCTTATATGAGCTTTCTCTACTGGCTTGCCCTGCCTTCAAACAGGCTGGATAAGGACCCTGCTTGTCTCCAGTGGTGTAGCTATGGGGGGCTTTGGGAGCCCAGGCTCCCCCCCCAACAGCCTCAGGACCCCCCCAAACCTGGTGGCCAGTCAAGTGCCTGGGCTTTGGGCACTATTGGCTGCCCTCCTGCTCCCTGCTTCAGTTGTCATGCCGTCTCCTGATCCCAATCTAACCACCTTGGTCAGCTCTCTCCTACTCCCTTTCGGCTCCCTGCAATGCTGCCTTCTTCAATTTTCTGGGCTGCAGGCAGCTTCAGTGAGGCAAGCACAATGCCTTCGACGGCCCAGAAACGTTCCCTCTGCTGCAATTTAGAGGGAAAGCTTCCAGGGCCACCGAAGGCAGTGTGCTTATCTTAACGCATGTTGCCGGAGGCCCGGAAAATTGAAGAAGGAATGGTGCTGGGAGCTGGAACTAAGGAAGCAAGCATGAGGGAGCTAACCAAGGTGGTTAGATTGAGATGGCTGAAGGCCATGAGGTTAGTTTCCCTTTCCCTCGCCTCGTGAACCTATCATCCCAATTACCCCCAAAAAGCAAGCAAATCTAAGAGCATCTCTATCTATGCTGTCATTCTTTATTGCTGGTGGCATTTTTATTTGATCTCGCTTATATTTTTCAACATGCCAGCTTGTGCAGCAAAGGGTTCTACACAGAGGAACTATTGGTTTCATCAGTTAGAGTAGTAATTAGTTCTAAATTGTAATCATTGTGTCATTTGGAAGGGCTGGTTATAGGGACTCCCTATATTCTGATGTTTTCACCTAGTAAAGGGCCACCAAAACAGACATTATAAGTATCAGGTGCTTAATAATCAGACTATTTATAAGTACACTTTTTAAAAAAATCATTAAATAGGTTGATTCCTGGGAGCATTTAACATCTTTTTTCTCCTGTGCTACATCAAAAGAAAAAAATGGCATGTGAGAATTTGCTCCTTTTGTTTTGTGGATTGCAGTGGTATAGTATAAAAAATGCACTTGCCGTTTTTTTTATTACTACTATTTCACAGAGAAGGTATTGAATAATGAAGAGCAGGGTTTTCTTCATGTCCAGAGTCAGTCTAAATGTGCCAACACTGGCCAGTTCAGCATACTATTAGCCACCAAGTTCATACAAAGTTAATTATGATCACCGGAAAATAAACTTCTTGGCTCTGGCTGCTTGCTATGTAAAATTTCCATCACTGTTTCATTACTACTACCAAGTATTACATATTAAGGTCACTTGCTTTAAACTTTGTTTTAATTAGTTTATCCAGTCCTTACATGCATGTAGTTTTGCTTTTTAAACCCAAAGGTGAATCCAAAGGGTAGTAGAACAATTACAGTAGGTATAAACTGTGTTGTTTCTGACTTTTCTTATTTTGGACTGCTTTGGGTCCTACTGATCTGTACATCTGCTGTTTAGGATTTTAGAAGATGGAAATAAAAAAATAAAATTAAGTTTTGGATATACTCTGTAGAAATTGTTGTTTACTTTTGAAATATGTGTATGGATGCCTGTTCTGGTGTGTGCATGTCTATACATAGGGCTATGATCTCTGAACATGCGGTATCATTAAAGGACAGGCTGTTTCACTGTATTTTAAAATGTAAGCCACATGAAGACTAACTCAAAATAACCTGTTCCTTAGCTGGGCTCCGGTAATACCACATTGAAAATGCAACCATACCATGCCTCTGTGGTTATGTTTTACTAATAAGTTAAACGATTAACTGACTTTCTTGCAAGGATTATTTATTTATTATTTGTTTGTTGCATTTATATTCCACGTTTTCCCACCTATTTGCAGGCTCAATGTGGCTTACATAGTATCATGATGGTGATTGCAAATTCCGGTAAGAGAAATACAGAGTGGTCTAGTGTTAATGTTCATAAATGACAGAGTATATTAAGTATTCAAGGAGAGCGAATTAAGTTTTGTCCAGTTCTGGTAAGAGTTTCGATTGTTTTGCAGGGTTCAGGTGTTTAGGTTGGATCATTCTGGTATGCCTTTGTGAACAGGTTGGTTTTTAATGATTTCCGGAAGTTTCTTAGATCGTGCCTCAGGCAGTCAGAGATTTGCTTCTTTCTTAGTGAGGGCAGTAAGGGAGGCTACGATCATTCAGTAGTGGTCAATAAGCTGCCTGTAATAGTTGCCAATTTCCAAAAAACGCTGAAGGGCTCGGAGTCCCGAAGGCTGGGGCCAGTTTCGAATGGCTTGGATTTTGAACAGATCTATTTATCTATAGATGCAGAAATTATATACCCTAAATAGGGTATAATGTATTGATGAGAAAAGCGTTTTTCCAGTTTGGCATACAGGTGATTGTTCTGAAGGTGTTGGAGGACTTCCTGGAAATGCTTTGGATGTTCTGCGGGGGTTGCCAAGAAAATTAGTATGTCATCTACATGTACCAGGATGTAAGAGTAGAAAAGGTCTTGGAATGCCGTTCACGAATCGCTGGAACACAGCATGAGCATTGCAGAGTCCGAACGGCATGATGAGATATTTCTAATGTCCGTCTCAGATATTGACCGCCATCTTCCATTCATCCCCTTCTTTGATACAAACTAGGTTGTATGCCCCTTGCAAATCGAGCTTAGTAAAGACAGTAGAACCTTGTAATCGGTCAAAGAGTTCAGGGATAAGACGCAGGTACCAGTCCTTTACTGTGATCTAATTCAATCCCAGATAGTCAATATAGGGTTGGAGCCTGCCGTCCTTTTTGCTGATGAAAAAGAAGTCAGCTCCCGCAGGGAAGGTAGATGGTTGAATAAACCTGTTCTGGAGATTTTCTTGAATATAATCTGCCATGGCTTGGGTCTCAAGACGGCAAAAGGTGTAGACCCGAACCCGGGGGGTGGGGGGCAGCTCAATGGCACAATCAAATTCCCTATGTGGTGGCAAGGTCTCCGCTTGTTTATGCTGAAAATATCAGCAAACTCCTGCATTGGTTGCCCAGTTGATCTAAGGTGAGTGATGTTATAGCCAAGGGAGCCCCAGGATTACCGGATTGAAGGACCTAGTAAGACATAAAATTGAATGGTCTCCTGTCAGAGGAATGGACATAGAGGAAATGAAACCCGGCAGAGGTTCACCATAGATAGAAGAGATCTGCAGGGGTATTCCTGGAGATCAAGCATATTACTGGAATCTGGTATTGTCGTACCACATTACTGTCGATGAAATTCCCTGCTGTGCCGGAGTCAATCAGTGCCAGGAGCTCCACCTGGTTGGTTCCCCATCAAAGAAACATGGGGAGCATGCATAGAGAGGCTGGGGAGAAAGGAAGTAGGTCTAGGGTCATCTCTCCTGACAAGCTGAGGCCTTCTCGTTTCACGACTTTCTTGGACAAGTAATAAAGTGACCCGCTTCCCCACAATAGAAACACAGGTTCTGATCCCATCTTCTTCTCCTCTCTTCCTCTGATAGCCAATGTTGGCCCATGAACACGAGTTCTTCCATGTTATCATTCGGTGGCGAGGGTGGGTTGGGTGGCACCAGAGGGCGCTGGAAGTAGGGTGCCAGACGAGGCACCTGCCGAGCTGAACCACACTCCAGTGCCTCCTGGAGGCATACATCGATGCAGATGCACAGTGCAAGTCGAAGTCTCATGCCTGATAAGCTCCCAGTCCCAACCTGGAAGTGCTTGCCACATAGTGCATGAGCCCAAATAGCAGGGAGAGACGCAGCTTCTGGAAGCTGAGCTGTGGGCTGGAACCTAGGTATGGGGAACCACATCACCAAGGTAGAGCGGCATGACACATACTTATCCAGCACACCTGTCCTCCTTAGATATCTCACACAGGCTTCCATATGTATGTTCCTATATGGTTTTTACCCTGATATTTTTTCCTCACTGCTGAGTCACATATATGCTAGATTGTCTTCCAGAAAAGTTTACTTGCTTTTACACCACACACATATATGGAAAAATTTCGTTCTATTTTACATTGTATATGCATATCCTTTCCCATGATGGTACCAACACATCTAAGCTATATTTACATTGTGATTATTGGTGTAACTTGTACAAGTTTTATGCATTCCAAGTGCTACATATTCTCATATGCTCCATGCTTGGCAATTCCATTATTGTTATTCAGCAGGGCATTGCTTGGATATTGCCTTATTGAAATGTTGTTCAATAGCATACCTATTAGTACTAATAAAATGTGTAAGATTTTTGATATTACAAATATGTTTTTAACTCCACTAGAGTATAACTGTCACAGTACAGCTTTGTTTGCACTACTCATGTATTGTTATTGCCTCATTCTTGCAACTATTACTTCTTTATGATGTTGATGTTGTATTGCACTTTTCTGTTTTGCTTTTGTTCACTGCAATTCATTTGCATTGTTGATGTAGTGCATCACTAACCATACACAAACATACATGGACTCACATGCTGCATACCTAGGAACTGTTATCCTGATGAACTGTACAAGGACTTGCAACCACAAACAGTCTGCAGCCATCATGTAATCCACCTCACAAGGTGGATGTTGTGTCATTCACTACATCCAACATCATGTGCTTCATTGCTTTCTACAAACCTTTACAACTACTATATGAACTGTACTCACAAAAATTACTTTTCATCCATGATCTATGTTGCAAATAGCCCCCAGATAACCTGAGAACCTATACAAAAATAGGACTCAAACTCAGATTGATGAATCAAAGATTAATTAAGCAATTTATTGTTCAAAAATCAAAATTCATCTTTGCAAACAGGTGTCTGTTCCAGCAGCTCTGAACTGGGAGCTTGCTCACAAACACAGATTTCTATAAGATTCCACAGACTTTGTAGTTACATTTAAGTGTCTGCCCCTAAGTTTTTCTCATTGGCCAATGGTTGTCTGCCTGTCTGCTAGGGTTCTGTGTAACAGCAGCTGGAATTTCTCCCTCTCTGTAGTCTCTTTTTTCATAGTTCCCTGTTATCTCACAGATGTGACCTTGGCTTCCCTCAGCTCTGGGGCCTGCATGTCTTTTCTAAAGCTTGTCTGCCAGCAGTGAGGACTTCTCACCCCCCTTTTCCTCCCCCTTCTCTTGCTTAGCACAGATTCCTTTGTGCAATGATTCAAACAGCTAAGATACAATAAAATGCTCTCTTTTAAAGACATCTTAGCTAGGGCCTATTATATGAAAATGCCATATATTTCTATATTTCTTACAACTCCTCCCTTTCTCTTTTTTTAAAACTCTTTGGCATTTTCACCTATAATCCCCCACAAATCTCTTCCAATCTGGTTAGCATATTTTCACACTCTTCATTAACCCTCAGTTCTTTTAAGAGCATTATATTCTCTGAATCGGATGGTGGGCCTAACGGCACTTTCTTTGAACTTGCTGTCTCAATCACCCTCTAACACATGGGATTATACAGCATCCTAACACATGGGATTATACAGCATCCTAATCCCACTAAAACTCCTATCACTACTATCAGAGATGTGAAAAGAGATACTGCAATATTCTTCCATTTTCCAAACCATGTATCTAACCATCCTGTTAAGGAACTATCTATACCTGAGTTGTCTGCCAACTCATCTGCTAGGGTTGTAAGTCCTAAGAGGGCTTTAGTGATTGTCTCATCAGGAGCTGTGTTATTGGATATGAAAGTACAACATTCCCCCTTTCAACATCATACAGCCCCCCCCCCCCCCTCTTTTCAGCTAACATCCTATGACTCTTTGCTGCTTGTATTATCTATAGTTTATCCCATCCACATTCTTGTTGACAGCTGACCACCAAAATAAGACAGATTCAAATCCTGAAGCTGATTCCTAGCCTTGAACTCATCTGGTACACCCCTAGGAACCCATATACTGTCTATATAAATTCTATTATCAAAAGAGGTATTTATGGTACTTCTCTTTTGTCCATTATGTAACTTGGGCCCTTCTTCAAATGCCAGGGTGAATGGTATAGCCAATTGTGCCAATGCACATGTGCCTCTCCAGTCTGCCAAGTAGGCCTGAGAATTCCCCCCCACATACCACCACACATCTGCTTTGGCTATTTTCAGGTTTGAATAGTTTCCACTAGCCAGCTTCCCAGACACATTAACCACATGTGTGCATTTGCATAAGACTCCTACCTGTCTGGTTGCCCCTTCCCCCCATCTTGAGACAGGCTGAATGGTTCCCATGGCCTAGTGAAGAGACCAGTGGTAACGCACATCTCCTAGGCTTAGTGCAGGACTGACAGTGCCAGGGATTTACAGGAGTCATTTCCCCATGCTCCTTCCTCCTGAACAAAGCCAACATACACTTCATGGTATTGGGATTTGAATTCCACCCCCAAGGAAAAGGGGTGATTCCAGCTATATGTCTGCCTGAGGCACATGCATAGCAATCACTTTACTGGTCACTGTAAATTTGACCCATTTAACCCAGGCATTATCCGCCCCCCCCCCCCCCCCCCAAATCTTCTTTCTCAAATGTCTGTTCCAAATCCTTTACCCCTATTTACTTACACCACCTTGGGATCATTTAGATGTGGGGCTGTATCCTAGGCAAATTCGTTGTAAACAGGATATCCTGAACCTTCTTGTCCACAACATTCTTTAAACAACATGCTACTGGATCTCCTCCTAATACATCTACCCATCCCAAACAGAGTATTATGTATCTCCTTATTATATGTCTCACCCTTAATCTCTTCTGTCCCCTCTGTACACGCGTCATAAAAACAGCATCACTCTCCTTACTTATCCTTACAGTCATACTGCAAGGGTTGAAAATGCAAATTCTGGGCTTAGTTATTGTCACATTTTCCCCACTAGGTATAGCAGTCCACCCCTGTGTCTGTGCAGTCGATCACAGCATACTCCTCGATACCCTGCCCTCACTTGGATTCCAGGGCTCTGTCCTTTCCTGGTTCTCTTCCTACCTCTCCCTCCGCACCTTTAGTGTTCACTCTGGTGGCTCCTCTTCTACTTCTATCCCTCTGCCTGTCGGCGTACCTCAGGGTTCTGTTCTTGGTCCCCTCCTCTTTTCTATCTACACTTCTTCCCTTGGCTCATTAATCTCATCCCATGGCTTTTCCTACCATCTCTATGCTGATGACTCCCAAATCTACCTTTCTACCCCTGATATCTCACCTTGCATCCAAACCAAAGTTTCAGCGTGCTTGTCTGACATTGCTGCCTGGATGTCTCAACGCCACCTGAAATTAAATATGACCAAAACCGAGCTTCTCATTTTCCCCCCCAAACCCACCTCCCCGCTCCCCCCATTTTCTATTTCTGTTGATGGCTCTCTCATTCTCCCTGTCTCCTCAGCTCGAAACCTTGGGGTCATCTTTGACTCTTCTCTCTCCTTCTCTGCTCATATCCAGCAGATTGCCAAGATCTGTCATTTCTTTCTTTACAACATCCGTAAAATCCACCCCTTTCTTTCCGAGCACTCTACCAAAACCCTCATCCACACCCTTGTCACCTCTCGTTTAGACTACTGCAATCTGCTTCTTGCTGGCCTCCCACTTAGTCACCTCTCCCCTCTCCAGTCGGTTCAAAACTCTGCTGCCCGTCTCATCTTCCGCTGTAATCACTCCACTTCTCAAAAAAGCATCGCTTGACCCCACCTGTCCCTCCAACTACCGCCCCATCTCTCTTCTACCCTTCCTCTCCAAATTACTTGAACGTGCTGTCCACAGCCGCTGCCTTGAATTCTTCTCCTCTCAGGCCGTCCTCGACCCGCTTCAATCCGGCTTTCGCCCACTACACTCAACAGAAACAGCACTCTCTAAAGTCTGCAATGACCTGTTCCTTGCCAAATCCAAAGGTCACTATTCCATACTCATCCTCCTCGACCTATCTGCCGCCTTTGACACCGTCAATCATAAGTTACTTCTTGACACACTGTCCTCATTTGGATTCCAGGGCTCCGTCCTTTCCTGGTTCTCCTCGTATCTTTCCCATCGCACCTTCAGAGTATTTTCTAATGGCTCTTCTTCCACCCCCATCCCGCTCTCTGTTGGGGTCCCTCAAGGATCTGTCCTTGGACCGCTTCTTTTCTCAATATACACCTCTTCCCTGGGCTCCTTGATCTCATCACATGGATTCCAGTACCATCTCTATGCTGACGACACCCAGCTTTACCTCTCCACTCCCGACATCACAGTCGAAACCCAGGCCAAAGTTTCGGCCTGCCTCTCCGACATCGCTGCCTGGATGTCCAACCGGCATCTGAAACTGAACATGGCTAAGACTGAGCTCCTTGTCTTCCCACCCAAACCCTCTTCTCCTCTTCCCCCACTCTCCGTCTCTGTTGACAATGCCCTCATCCTCCCCGTCTCTTCAGCCCGCAATCTCGAAGTCATTTTCGACTCCTCCCTCTCCTTCTCTGCCCATATCCAGCAGACAGCTAAGACCTGTCGCTTCTTCCTCTTTAATATTAGCAAAATTCGCCCATTCCTTTCTGAACAGACCACCTGAACTCTCGTCCACTCACTCGTTACCTCTCGTCTTGACTATTGCAACCTTCTCCTCGCTGGCCTCCCGCTTAGCCACCTATCCCCCCTTCAATCTGTCCAAAACTCCGCCGCACGTCTTATCTACCGCGTGAACCGATACTCTCATATCACCCCTCTCCTCAAGTCGCTTCACTGGCTCCCGATCCACTACCGTATACAATTCAAGCTTCTCTTATTGACCTTCAAGTGCACTCAATCTGCAGCCCCCCACTACCTCTCTACCCTCCTCTCCCCATATGTTCCCACCCGTAACCTCCGCTCTCAGGACAAATCACTCCTATCTGTACCCTTCTCCACCACCGCTAACTCCAGACTCCGCCCCTTCTGCCTCACCTCACCTCACCTTATGCCTGGAACAGACTTCCTGAGCCCATACGCCGTGCGCCCTCCCTGCCCATTTTCAAGTCCTTACTCAAGGCCCATCTCTTCTCCCTTGCTTTTGGCGCCTAACCACCTTCCCCATTCCAGATACATACACTGACTACATAGCTTATTACCTTTAGATTGTAAGCTCTCTTGAGCAGGGACTGTCCTTCCCCTTGTCTAAACTTGTACAGCGCTGCGTAACCCTGGCAGCGCTATAGAAATGCTAAGTAGTAGTAGTAGTAGTAGTAGTAGCAGGGTCGCTTTACTCATACTACCCCTCTCCTCAAGACCCTTCACTGGCTCCCTATCCGTTTTCGCATCCTGTTCAAACTTCTTCTACTAACCTATAAATGTACTCACTCTGCTGCTCCCCAGTATCTCTCCACACTCGTCCATCCCTACACCCCTTCCCGTGCACTCTGCTCCATGGATAAATCCTTCTTATCTGTTCCCTTCTCCACTACTGCCAACTCCAGACTTCGCGCCTTCTGTCTCGCTGCACCCTACGCCTGGAATAAACTTCCTGAGCCCCTACGTCTTGCCCCATCCTTGGCCACCTTTAAATCTAGACTGAAAGCCCACCTCTTTAACATTGCTTTTGACTTGTAACCACTCGCCTTCACCTACCCTCCTCTCTTCCTTCCCGTTCACATTAATTGATTTGATTTGCTTACTTTATTTATTTTTTGTCTATTAGATTGTAAGCTCTTTGAGCAGGGACTGTCTTTCTTCTATGTTTGTGCAGCGCTGCGTATGCCTTGTAGCGCTATAGAAATGCTAAATAGTAGTAGTAGTAGTAGTGTGCAGTCCACAATACATAATACCAAGTCATACATGCATTCAGACCCATATACTTGATTTCCCTGCTATATTTTCTCTGTGCTTTTTAAATCCCCACCATTAAGTAAGCTGCACACATCAAACCTCACTATCTGAGGTTTAGTGGTTTCTATTATCCTTATTGTACACGTCACAGGCAGATTCTGAAAGGGATGAACTGACTTTGGGGAGTGTGATACTATAAGTATTAACATGACCCATTAACATCAGTATCAGGCTTACCCATAAGGAAAAGCTGATAAAGGCATTTGACAAAGTGCCTCAAGAAAGACTCCAAAGGAAACTGGAGAGTCATGGGATCGGAGGTAGTGTATTATTATGGATTAAGAGCTGGTTAAAAGACAGGAAGCAGAGAGTAGGGTTGAATGGTCATTATTCTCGATGGAGAAGGGTAGTTGGTGGGGTCCCTCAGGGGTCTGTGCTGGGACCGCTGCTTTTTAACATATTTATAAATGACCTTGAGATGGGAGTAACTAGTGAGGTAATTAAATTCGCAGATGACACAAAGTTATCCAGGGTCATCTCATTACAGGAGGAGTGTGAAAGATTACAAGAAGACCTCGTGAGACAGGGGGATTGGGCTCCAAATGGCAGATGAAGTTCAATGTTGACAAGTGCAAAGTGATGCATGTGGGAAGGAGAAACCCGAATTACAGCTATGTCATGCAAGGTTCCGCTTTAGGAGTTACGGACCAAGAAAGGGATCTGGGAATCATCGTGGATAGGACGTTGAAATCTTCAGCTCAATGTGCTGCAGCGGCTAAGAAGGCAAACAGAATGTTGAGTATTATTAGAAAAGGGATGGAAAACAAGCATGAGGATAATATAATGCCGTTATATCGCTCCATGGTGCGACCGCACATGGAGTATTGTGTTCGGTTCTGGTTGCCTCATCTCAAAAAAGATATAAAGGAATTGGAGAAGCTGCAGAGAACGGCGACAAAAATGATAAAAGGGATCAGACAACTACCCTAAGAGGAGAGGTAAAGACGGCTAGGACTCTTTAGCCTGGAGAAAAGACGGTGAGGGGTGATATGATAGAGGTCTACAAAATAATGAGTGGGGTAGAGCGGACAGATGTGAAGCGTTTGTTTACACTTTCTAACAATAATAGAACCAGGGGACACAAGATGAAATTAGAATGTGGTAGGTTTAAAACAAATCGGAGAAAGTTTTTCTTCACTCAGCGCGTAGTTAGACTCTGGAACCCATTGCCGGAGAACGTAGTGACGGCAACTGGCCTTGCTGAGTTTAAAGGGGGTCTGGACAGATTCCTGAAGGAAAAGTCCATTGATCATTATTAAATTTGGGGGTTTTGCCAGGTTCTTGGGGCCTGGATTGGCCACTGTCAGAGACAGAGTGCTGGGCTTGATGGACCTTTGGTCTTTTCCCAGCGTGGCAGTGCTTATGTACATTTGACTTTGGACTAGTTAAAAGTAATCACTTCCAAATCCTCTCCTCCATCCCCTTTAGGTCTCAAAATCTTTCCTTATGTAAGCAACAGAACAAAACTAATCTTATAAGGTGCCACAATACTATTACTACTATTTCTATCTTTTTAATCTGCATTTAGGGACAGATATATGCACTTTATTCAAAGGAGAGAGATGATTATAGCTCCTATGCTAAAGAAAGACAGTCTCCTAGTCTTAACAAACCTAAACAGGTATTCTCCTTTTTCTAATAAAGTACCACAGTTGCCAACCCCCTCCCACTATTTCATATGTAATGAACCAAAATGTTACCAATTCCCCTTGTTAGATCGGTATAGTCATATGTCCCTTTGTTCAACTCTTATTTCAGCATGCCCATAGAATATGCCCCCTTTCCTCATAAAGAATGCCCCTGGCCCCACAGTCCAAGTGTCTATTAATGGTTCACACAGTCTACAAAGTCTAGTCACAGGATCCCAGGCAGGATTAACATCAGGGCCTGGATTCCAGCTCAACACATGTCTCTCATAGGAATTGTTCATGCAGCATTTTCAGTCTTTCTTTTAATCTTTATCTTGAAAGGATCCTCTGTATTTATCACTGTCTACCCGGAGAAATTTGCAGGTGCCTTCACTGGTCCCTTTATCCTGGTGTAGTGGCTTTTCCTACCATCTCTATGCTGATGACTCCCAAATCTACCTTTCTACCCCTGATATCTCACCTTGCATCCAAACCAAAGTTTCAGCGTGCTTGTCTGACATTGCTGCCTGGATGTCTCAACGCCACCTGAAATTAAATATGACCAAAACCGAGCTTCTCATTTTCCCCCCCAAACCCACCTCCCCGCTCCCCCCGTTTTCTATTTCTGTTGATGGCTCTCTCATTCTCCCTGTCTCCTCAGCTCGAAACCTTGGGGTCATCTTTGACTCTTCTCTCTCCTTCTCTGCTCATATCCAGCAGATTGCCAAGACCTGTCGTTTCTTTCTTTACAACATCCGTAAAATCCACCCCTTTCTTTCCGAGCACTCTACCAAAACCCTCATCCACACCCTTGTCACCTCTCGTTTAGACTACTGCAATCTGCTTCTTGCTGGCCTCCCACTTAGTTACCTCTCCCCTCTCCAGTCGGTTCAAAACTCTGCTGCCCGTCTCATCTTCCGCCAGGGTCGCTTTACTCATACTATCCCTCTCCTCAAGACCCTTCACTGGCTCCCTATCCGTTTTCGCATCCTGTTCAAACTTCTTCTACTAACCTATAAATGTATTCACTCTGCTGCTCCCCAGTATCTCTCCACACTCGTCCATCCCTACACCCCTTCCCGTGCACTCCGCTCCATGGATAAATCCTTCTTATCTGTTCCCTTCTCCACTACTGCCAACTCCAGACTTCGCGCCTTCTGTCTCGCTGCACCCTACGCCTGGAATAAACTCCCTGAGCCCCTACGTCTTGCCCCATCCTTGGCCACCTTTAAATCTAGACTGAGAGCCCACCTCTTTAACATTGCTTTTGACTCGTAACCACTTGTAACCACTCGCCTCCACCTACCCTCCTCTCTTCCTTCCCGTTCACATTAATTGATTTGATTTGCTTACTTTATTTATTTTTTGTCTATTAGATTGTAAGCTCTTTGAGCAGGGACTGTCTTTCTTCTATGTTTGTGCAGCGCTGCGTATGCCTTGTAGCGCTATAGAAATGCTAAATAGTAGTAGTAGTAGTAGTAGTGTGTCCAACCCTTCTCTATGGTCATGACTTCAGTTTCAGTGGTCAGCAAAGCTTGATAAGGACCTTCCCAGGAGGGCTGTAACCTGGACTCTTTCCAGGACTTGACCAGGACTCACTCTCCCATGTGGATCTTATGGACAAGCAAACTCAAGTAGTAGAGTCTGGACCCGTAACACTTTTTCCTTAAACGAGATTAAGAAGAAGACTGTACCAGTATATAATTCTTTAAATACAAAATGATTGGTACTTTTCTGGCGCTAAATGGATACTGTTCCTGTAATCATTTTGGTGAATGGTTTGTGGTTTTGATGACTTGTTCTTTATTATGATGTGCCAATAAAAATATTATAAAAAAAAAAAAATACAAATCTTTGGTTTCAAACGTGGGTAACCCCCCCTTTCCCCATATAAAGTAACCCCAAACAACATTTCATAGGGGGAATTTCCCAAGTCCCTTGGGGTGCAGTCCTAATTCCCTAGTAGTGCAATTGATAAGTCCTTCGTCCAGGGCAATTTGGTTTCTAACATTAATTTGGAAATCTGCTTTTTCAATGTTTGATTCAATCTTTCCACCTTCCCAGAAGAGGGTGGGTGCCATGGGGTGTGGAAGTGCCAGGTAATTCCCAGACCCTCCATCTCTCCCTGCAAAACCTTGGAAGTAAAATGACTCCCTTGGTCTGAATCTATATTTTCCACCAACCCATGTATACGAATTATTTCAAAAGTATCTTTGACACCCCTTGTGCAGTGGCTGAGGCCCTTGGAATTGCCTCTAACAAGCTTGTCAGATGATCCACAATTACCAGTAAACATTTTAATCTCTGCACCAGGGGTAGTTCTGTAAAATCCACTTGCATACTTTGAAAAGGTCTAAGCCCTGGTTCCCTTCCCCCACAGACAGATTTTCTAAGCACCTATTTATTTTCATATCCCACATTTTTCACAAATTTGTTTTAGCCACAGTATATATTTCCCAAGCCTCCATATCTTCTTAGTACTACATCACACATTTGCCTGCCCTCAGACAAAAGCCATTTTCCTTTCTCTGCCTATACAGCTCCTAGCTGGATAAAACACATATTATTGTGGGCTGTTCCTAGAACACAGCCTCCTTAGCCACTTCCTCGGCTAAACAGTCTCCCTTAGTTTCTGGGGTAGATGATTTCTGATGCCCCAGACATGCACCACTGCAACTTTCATCATCATCAGCAAATTCTTTAACACCTGTGTCATTAATTTCTCATGCACTTCCTTCCTCTACTTACAATTAATCCCGTCTTTCTATATTTTCCAAAAATATGTACCACCCCAAAGGCATATTGGGAATTAGTATAGATATTTACACTCTGTCTCCACAGAATAAATGATGCCTGACTCAAGGCATACAGCTCACAGGTCTGAGCCGACCATATATTGGGCAGTCTTTCTGCTTCCAATACTTCCTGAGTATTTCCATCTATTACTGCATATCCACTACGCTTTTGTTCCTCCAAGACCCAAGGAGATCCCTCCACAAATAATTGTCTCCCTGTGAACAAGGGCATTACCCTTAAATCTTGTCCAATTTTTGTCTGATATTCCATGCTGCCTAAACAGTCATGCCATATGTCCTGATCCCCACTTTCCCTTTTTAATAAGAAGGAAGCCAGATTAACACAATTCTCTGCAGTCAGGACTAAATCATCCTTTTCCATTAATATGACTTTGTACTTTAACAACCTAGAATCAGTTAGCATTTTTTTTTTAGAGATATTCTACCGAGTGTTTCTTCCCTCCCTATGTCTGTGTGAGAATCCCCAAAGTCACCCCACCATTTCTCCAAGGATGGCAGGGCTAACACAGGGACATGGATTAACTCTTCCCTTAAGCATCTTATCCATTCTTCCTGGACTTATTTGCCTCTGTCCTTCACTGATTAACTGTTACAGATATTTCACCTTTTTTTTCCCCACATACTGTAATTTTGTATTGGTCACTCGCAGACCCCCTGCTTTCCCAGAAAATTCAGCAAATTATCAGTGATTTCTTTCACCATATTTTTCTTTCTTCCCTGTAATCAATCCTCTACATAGTGGAGAAGAGCGGAATCATGTTGCAACTGAAACCTTTCCAGAATCTGCTCTAAAACCTGCCCTAACCTATATATTCCATCCGATTTTAAAAACCAGGACTTATCCATTATTGATTGTTCTATCACTGGTTGCAAACCCTGTCCTCCCTTAAAAGGCATAGGGTATTTCCTTTGGCATATCAATTGACTCTCCTGCTTCAGTTTAACTTTTAACGGAGGAATTTTTAATCCCTCTCCCGATTCCCTTCTTTTTATCTTCTGCAGTAAGATGTTTCATTTCACTAGCTATTTGACTATCTCTGACTCGTATTCCCAGACCTAATTGTGCTATTAAGTCTCTGCTCTAACCAGGGGCGTAGCCAGACTTCGGCAGGAGGGGGGTCCAGAGCCCGAGGTGAGGGGGAACATTTTAGCCCCCCCCCCTGCCACCACCACCTTGACTCCCCCCCGCCGACTCTCTCGACCCCTCTCCCACCGCCAACACTCCCCCGCCTACCTTTGCTGGTCCTCTTCTTCCTTAGTTCTATTTCTGAGTCTGTTGTCCTGCACGTTGTACGTGCAGGACGTCAGACTCAGAAACAGAACGAAGAAGAGGACTTCGGCTGGCGGGGGTTGGGGTCCCCCGCCAGCAAAGGTAGGCGATGGTGGGTTGGCGTTGGCAGGGAGTCTCCAGGGCCAAATCTACGGAGGCCCAGGCCCCCGTGGCCCCATGTAGCTACGCCCCTGGTTCTAACAGACCTGTGTGATTATAATTTGACTCCCTCATGGCTGCTTACTTGCTCAACACATTCAGGCATTCAGATGGGGAGGCCATCTACTGGAGATTTGCATCTCTAAGAATCCCCCCTGTAGGGGTATTTTCCTCTGATCTAGCCTGAGCTGGTCTTGGCCCCTTACAAGCTTATGACAGCTTGGTACAATAAGATGGCTGCTGCAACCCTCTGACCTGAACATCTCTGTGTCAGCAAGATCCAGTTTCAGCTTGTGGAAAATCACTGACAGGCTTGCTGAAGCCAAGGACATTCTGTGTTCCAACCATCCCCCTTCTATCTCTGAGAGGCTGGGAAGGGAGTCATACTCATGGCACCAGAAGTTACCATCTCCAAGGTCACAAAACAAAGAACTCTTCTTGCCCATGCACTGGACTGTACGAGAGGCTAATTGGTCCGGGCTATCACCTGACAGAGAGGTCTGGAAGAACGCGGGGAGAGTGGGGAAAAAGTTAGTCGGAGACCCTCGGAGGAGGAGTACCTGGTAAGGACCCGAGAAATCCAACAAGGATCGGGGTGAGCTAGAGACTGTATGATACCAACCTTGTGACCTGCATAACTGGTGCAAATACCTGTGGCAGAGATATTGGCTCTGAATACCAACGGAGAGACGGAAACCTGCTTGTTTGCTGAGTAAGACCTGCACTATATCTAAGACACAGACAGCTGAGATAGCGTCTGGGGAGATTCTGCTCCAGTCTCATCTGAAGCCGTCATCAGGACAGCGTGGTGAGATCACAGTGATATATTTCCTAGTCTGGGGTTAGGCAGTGGTTTTATCTAAGTACGACTGGTTTATGTCAGCTCTTGGTCAGGGAAAGCTGCTAATGTGTATTTGCATACGATGTGATAAGTTTTCATAAGGATCATTAGGATATCATTGGTACTGTTCTAATCATTACTTTACGTAGTCTCAGGATAATCAGAGTGTAGTTAGATAATATATTTTGTTAATGTGCATATCAGTAAGAGATATATATTGCATATAAGCTACTGCAGAGTGTTCCTATTTTTCTACCTATAATAAATTATAATAATATCATCTGTGACGTGGCTTCGGTTCTTTGGCGGGGAACAAAACACTGGCAGGGTGCCAGCACCAAGGTTCCTGTATAATATCCCCTAGACTGAGCTAGGAACCTTGTAATAAGTATTATCAGGGAATAATTATTGTCCTAATTATTTATTTTCACCCTACAAAGGAGGGCTTGCATCCCGGGATGTCATTCAGTTGATAAAAGTTTAGACCCGTAGGTTTATTCTCTGTTACACAAGAAATCCTAAGCTGCACAAGTCTGAGCTTTGTTGTTTAAATTCTCTTACTGTGTGTGTTCACTGAAGGTTGTTGAAGCGTGTCTGGTAGTCGTAAATCTGTTGCTTTTGCCAGATTTATGACCTGGCAGTGAACCAGGTTTTTTTTTTGTTTGTACTAGCTGTGTTAATTGCTAGCTGTTTTTTTTTTTTTCTTTCTTTCACTTTCCTGTTCGTTCAGTGTCAGTATGGCGGCACCTAGCCATAGGCTCTCGCCTATAGAAGTAGCAGTGTTTGATGCAATGGTAGCAGGGAGCCAGTCTAAAACTCTTACGGAGGGCTCTCTGAAGTCTATGTTGTCCTTATTTCGCAAAGAAGATGCACAAAGTTTCAAAGCATATGAGGCAGTCTTAAACCAAATCTTGAAGGTAAAGCATAGATTGACTGTTCCAGCATTAGTGGAGTTCTCATGCACCCTGCTGGCCAAAATAAAAAGTGCAGGTTGGTAATCGCTCTACATTGCAAAACGAAATCCAGCAGTTGCGTACTGAAGTTGACGCCCTAAAGAAAGAGAGGCTTGATTTACAATTGGCTCTTGAGAGCAAAACTTCACAGGCAACTGGTGGAGGGGGGGGGGGGGGTGACTGATAGTTCCCATGATCATGGTATATGCGCCGAATGTGTGGGCCTTCTAGACAAATGTGCTGCTTTAGAGAAAGACAGATTGCATTGGGAACAGACTGCCCAATCTTTACAGACTGATTTGAGGCTGAAAAATGATTCCCTCTCTGCTAAATCACATCAATTAGAGAAGGTGATGCGAACTTTAAGTCTGCGAATGGAAGAAGTAAATCACACTCACTCCCGGCAACAGGAGGAGAGAGAAATGCATCAGGATATGATCTCTGCTTTGCAGAGGGAGTTACAACATGAGAAAGGGAGTCATAGCTTTGCTCAGCAGGCTTGGCATAAAGCCAAAGGAGAACTAGCGGAGTCCTGGGAGAATAATACACTGTCACTGCAGTTATCTCAGGCTTTGCAGGATAAAGAGATGTGTATAAAATCACTCAATCAGCATAAAGGAGACCTAGAGATGTTGCGGAAGGAGGTATGTGACTTGGTGGATGAGGCTACTGCTACACCCACGGAGTTGCAGGACAGGGATGACGTGAGATCACCCAGCCCTGTGCTAGAACAATTTTGCCTGCCTGAATGGGTCCCTTGTAATGAATCAGAGCAGGAGTCTAATCCTTTTCAGTTGACAGCGCCTCCCCGGTACAGTACTCTTGGTCTGCAGACCTTTTTTTGCAGTAAAAGTGGGAGAGCGACCAAGGATACCAGAAACTGGAGGATGTTCGATAATAAACAGTTTTATTGATAAACTGAAGACAGCATGCCGCACAGGCTCCGCCCAGTCCGGTCACGGAACACTGTATCCCCCGATCAGAACACTGACACTAGTAATCAGAGACTCCCACCAGTCAGGTCCCAGAATACTATGCCCACTGATGAGATTCATGGTACAATTGGTCCTATGCTCCTCCCAGGAAGGGCACAGCACAATGCAACTCCCGATGAGGTCACTGGTACCATTGGGCCTATGCTCCGCCCAGGAAGGGCACAGCTTTCTGTCCTGCCTGATGATGTCACCAGGAACAGTGGGCCTGTGCCACACCTAAGGAGGTCACAGCCCTCTGCACTACCTGATAACATCAACAGTACATCCGCACCATCATTTTCGTCCCCTACTGGTGAGCAGCGGTATTCCACTCAGACACTTAAAAATAACACTATCTAGGGAACAACACTCCCAAACAATGAAGACTATTCACACTATGATCAGACCTTTTAAGGAGTCTTCTAAGGTATCCATACATGCTCATTTGCGGTCAGTCCATGAAATCTTTAAGACTTTACAGGTCACTGCAGAGTCAGATAAACTGGCTTTACTTAAGTGGACGTTTGACGAAGAATGTCAGGTGTACTTGAAGGCTATAGTGGAAGACAGCCCAGACCTGTTTACTGTGGAACAAGCTTTGAAGAAGCGATATGGTCTGTTTGCAGATGACACGGAAGCAAAACGGGCGGCCTATAATATGCTCTGTGGTCACAAGGAGAGTCCGCGTGAGTGTGCCTTTCGCTTGAAGCAAGCCTTTTTCCAGGGGCAGGCCATACCAGAGGCAAAGGATCTTGAATTTGGTAAAATCAGAAATCTTTTTCTGAAAGGGCTGCCTGAACGAGTGAGATTTCACTTGACAGGACAACAGAAAGAACCTTATTCCAAGCTTCTGAAACATGTAGATGAGGTTTTTGATATGTGTCGCGCCCGGCCCACGGTGGAGGCACCCAAACCCGCATCAAAGCATCGCAGCCTGGGGGCTCAACCCAGTATCTGTGCAGTTACCTCCACCCTTTCACTGGAAAACAAGGTGCCAAGTCCGTCGACATAATCACGGCCTAGCAATACCCAACCTCGCCAGCCAGGGGGCACCGCGCAACCTGCTCAGCGTGAAGGACAACAAGACCCGAATAAGAAGCATTTTAACAAAAGGCAGCGGACTCAGGATAAGATCAGAAAGCACAGATTGAGCAATTGTTGGCGCAACTGCAACCAACAAATTCTGAAACCGCACCTCAGCCATCCTCTTCACAAACCAGAGGCGGCAACTTTTCGAAGAACAAGGAGAAGCCTTTCGGGCCACCCACGACTGGGCCTAGTGTCAACTCCGTTGAGGTGGAGCCTCTAACCATGCCTGAGGAAGACCAGGCATGACTTGGCTCGGATCCACCTACACCACCATCCATGCCCACAGTGCAGGTGGAAGCTGTGTCGGCTGTCAGTGATGAGTCTCCTGTGACCCAGGCTGATGTCCACCCCTCAAACCCGGAAGGGCCTCTATTATGTGACTCGATTAAGGAAACCAGGTACTTTATGGGTCAACTTACTTCTAAAGGTTACAGATATACCGTGGAGCTGATTCAACAGACATTTTCCTGTCAGAGTCTGCTGGATACAGCCTCAGAGGTGACTTTGATTACCCAAAGCCTGTTTCAGAAACTCGAGGCATCTCTGGGGGGGGGGGGGGGGGGGGGGGGGCGGGATGTGCTGAGTGTCACTCCATGCGATTTAACCCTAATGGCCTATGGCAACCAGAGCATCGGTACTGTGGGACAGGTTTGGCTTTCCTTACAGCTCGGTGAGATGAGTATCAAACACCCTGTCATCATTACCACCAGTGCTGGTGAAGAATTCTTAATTGGCAATGATCTGTTAAAAAGATTGCGACCTGGAGTCACGTGATGCTTGGCTGAGGGGAAGGACGCCGCATCCCATAGCTCCGCGGCCCTGATTGTTCCATCTAGCCCACAGCGCCTTTAAAAATCCAAACTTTCTACCCGCGGAGATAGCACTTATAATCGGAATATCTAAGGAGTGAGGGGCGGTTGTGAGAGCCCGAAACACAGCGATAATGACCTCCAAATCTGGTCGGAAAGACGGAGCCCGAGGTCGCGCGGGTGAAGGCAAGATGGCGGAGGCTGGACCCGCGGGAGACTCGGTGAGCTCCGTATGGGCCGCCGAAATCGCAGCGGAAGTCTCCACATTGTTGGAAGGGACAGTAGACCGCAAACTGCAAAGAATATCTGAGCAGATAGAGCAGCTGGACGGAAAGTTCGTGGGGTTACATGCAGACATGGCGGGATTCCAACAAAGATTATCAGACTTAGAAGACCATTACCAAAAAGACGAATCCCAGCAAAAGCAACTAAAGAAACAAGTTGAAGAGCTCTCTGCTAAGATTGAAGATTTAGAGAATAGATCAAGAAGGAATAACCTTCGTTTTGTTGGTTTCCCGGAATCTATACGAGAAGTAGACCTTCGAGAGTTCCTTGAAAAATGGCTTCCCGCAGCACTGAACTTAGGGAGCATGGCACATGGATTACAAATTGAAAGAGCGCATCGGCTGGGCAGAGCACGACAGGAGTCGGAGAGACCAAGGGTGGTCATTTGTAAAGTGCTCAATTACATGCATAAGCAGGAAATCTTAAGAGCCTGGCGTTTGAAAGGAACAGTGCAATATGAATCTTACAAGATTTTATGTTTCCAAGATTTTTCAGCCGCTGTAGCAGCTCAACGTCGCAAATATGCGGATCCCTGTAAGAAGCTACACGATAAGAGGGTCCGCTTTGCCTTAATGTTTCCAGCAAAGCTGTGCATTTATCATGATGGAAAGCAGCATGTTGCAGAATCCCCGGAGGCGGCTTTGCAATTTATTAACCAACTGAGGGAGAGTACCGAAGGGGAAAGTGTATGTACCGCGGCCACGAGTCCGCGGGAGACCTGAAAGGGATCGGCTGCACAGAACAGTGACATGCTGGGAGGTTGGTAAAGGCCAGAAGATGGCATGGACATTGTGTAAGACATTATGTGACTAAGCAAAGGAGCTTTATTTGAGAATGGGGCCATGAAGGTCCTGGTTATGGAGGGGAGGACTGAAGGTGATATTAAATATACATAAGGGCATTTTGCTAAAGTTATAAGGCCTTTGGAAGGCGGGAATGTTTATTATGTAACACTAGGGCGCTGTGGGGCAGGGGCGGAGAAGAGGCGTGACCGGTTCTCTAACGAGAGCAATGTGTGAAGTATGGGGGGGGGGGAAATAGGGGAGGGGCGGGCAGGGTGGGAAGTTGGACAAGGGGAGGGAGGTGGGAGGGGGAGGGGGGAGTTTTTTGATTTTGCTTTATTCCTTTTATGTAATTCTATTTTCTGCTTAATTCGGATCAGCATCTCAGGACAAGAGGGCTGCTGTGGACGAGATGGGGCACACCCAGGGGCTGGGGGGTGGGCCTTAAGCTACAGACCACACTCATCTATGGAACTAATAATCAAGAGGCAGGTCGGGCTCCCTTAAGTTGATTTCTTGGAATGTGGGGGGGATCTCATCACCCATAAAGCGCACAAAGGTTCTGCAGGCATTGAGGAGACATGGGGCAGATGTCGCTTTTCTTCAAGAAACGCATCTGTCAACATCTGAGCATCTTAAATTTAAGACAGGGTGGGTGGAAATAGCAGAAGGATCGCCAGCAGTGGGGAAAAAGGGAGGAGTTCTTTTATTGATTCGTAAGGGGCTTCAAATGAAGATAAAGGCAGTAAAGAGAGGTATTGAAGGGAGATGTATAATAGTGGAAGTGGAGAGGGGTAGGAACACTTATATTTTTTGCAATATATATGCACCCAATGCTTATGACAAAAACTTTTATAAACACTTGTTGGAGTTGTTGGGGCCATATCAAGGAAATAACATAATTTTAGGAGGAGACTTTAACATGGTCTATGACCCCCGGGTAGATAGAAGTAGCGCCTCCAACCTGACTGTACAACACTCCCAGAGAGGCCTGCCTCATCTTTGTGAAACATTAGATTTGCTTGATGTCTGGAGGATATTACACCCAATGCAGAGGGACTACACCCACGTGTCTCGCGCACATCTGTCGCAGTCCCGCATAGATTACTTTCTGATCTCACGGGAGCTTTTTGCAGCTGTACCGGACGCGGCGATAGATGTGTGCGAAATCTCAGATCATTCAATTATATGGATAGAATTGCAGTCGCAGGGTGCGGGGAGAGGGCGGGGAAGTTGGAGATTCCCATTTGACCTTTATAGAGATCCACATTTTAAGGCTTATATAGGAGAAAAATGGCAGGACTTCACAACTACTAACGGGGGTCACCAACATCAAGCAGGCCTATACTGGGAAACGGCAAAAGCTGTTATGAGGGGGGAGATAATAGCATATAGGGCAAGGAAAAGGAAGTTGAGGGACAAAGAAATCCTTCGTCTGGAAAGAGAGGTTCGTAAGCTGAGGTTGCGATTAGGGAAAGAGGTCACAGAGGCAAACAAGAGAACACTTTTAACAACACAGAGAGAGCTAAATGAACTATTGCATCAGAGGGCGCAGAAATCACAATTGTACTATAAATTCCAACTTTTTCAGTATGGGAACAAAGCGGGAGCATTAATGGGAAGGCTGATCAAAGGGGCCAAAGGATCGACACAGATACTGTAAGTGCGAGATCGGGGGGGTCAAATACTGCGCGATTCCCAACATATAATAGAGCGTTTTCGTGGATATTTTGAGAACATCTATAAGGAGCCGGAGGATATCATAACGGATAGTGAGGTGTACCTGACTAATCAAGAGTTACCCCAGGTTACAGAGGAACAGAGGGAAGCCCTAAATAGCCCAATTGTGGAAGGGGAGCTAATGGTAGCAATGCAGCAAAGCAACCTGCACAAAGCACCGGGACCCGATGGGTATAGCATGACATTTTATAAGATGCTGCAAGAGCAAGTCACACCCCCGCTGCTAAATCTATTCAATGCAATGGCAACCTCGGGAGAGATGCCGGCCGCATTAAATATGGCCAGAGTGGTAGTGTTACTAAAACCTGGGAAAGATGAGTTGGAAGCAGGGTCATACAGGCCCATATCCCTATTAAACTGTGACATTAAATTATACTCTAAGATCTTGGCGAATCGCTTGGCCAGAGTACTCCCCAACCTAATAGCAGAACCACAGGTAGGCTTTGTAAAAGGCAGAACGGCCACGAAGAACATCAGGGCTTTGCTGGCTTCTTTGGAAACTGTAGAAGCTCAGGGTCTCCCTTCTCTGTTAGTCAGTTTTGACGCAGAGAAGGCATTCGACAGGGTGGTATGGAACTTTATGTTTGAAGTGCTTAGGCGGGTGGGGATAGAGGGATTGTTCCATAATGCAGTAAAAGCTTTGTATCTAAATCCGCAAGCTCACATGTGGATAAATGGGGAACAATCGACATCGTTTTCAATCAGGCGCGGCACACGTCAGGGGTGTCCTCTCTCCCCATTGTTGTTCGTTCTGACTTTAGACCCCCTGATCAGAGAAATAAGTACGCACCCGGAAGTGGAGGGAGTGACCTGGGGAAACTCCTCGTTTAAAATCTCCGCTTTCGCAGATGATATTTTGGTACACATTACTCAGCCAAAGAAATCTCTGGGAGCAGTGTTGGAACTCTTACAAGAGTACGGAGACTTTGCGGGATTCAAAATAAATTATTCAAAATCCCAGGCCTTGACAGGTAGTCTGGCAGTGCGGAATTTATGGGGCCAAGCGTTTCCTCTGAAGTGGGCAACGGAGTCCATCAAGTACCTAGGCGTCTGGATCCCCATGCGTACTTCCGCTCTCTACCATTCTAATGTAACTGGGATGGTGGAAGTATTAAGAGGTAGATTGGCGAAATGGAAGATTTTGCCACTCTCCATGCACGGGAGGATACATCTATATCGGATGACGGAATTTCCAAGGTGGCTCTATTTGTTGAGGGTCCTCCCATTGAGGCTTAAGAGAAAAGACTTAATCACAATACATCAGCACCTCCGTAAATTTCTTTGGAGAGATTCAAAGCCGAAGCTCCCGTTAAAAATTTTGATGGGGCCCTGGAGGGAAGGGGGGATGGGTCTACCAGATCTGCGACGTTACAATCAGGCATGCTTGTTAAGGCATCTAGGGGACTGGTTTTTAGGTAGGCAGGACTTTACACCTCGAACACTAGAGCAAGATTATTTTAAACCGTTCCACCTGTATTATCTATTACACTGTTCCAGGGAATCCATACCGCGAGGTCTGGAAAGAATTAACTAAGAGCTGGGGTCTAGCGGCGGATACCTCTGACTTATTACCTCTTCAAGGAAACCCGAGCTTTACGCCCGGAATGGACAGCCTGGTGTTTAACAGGTGGGCAGCTCTGGGAATAACTAGGCTAGAGCATGTACTAGGAGCAAGGGGTCAATTGTTAGAGGTAGGGGCTTTAGGAGTGGGCATAGAACAGGGAGCTATATTTGCCCATTTTCAATTGGCCCATTATATACGTACCTTGGACTTAGGGAAGCTGCAAGGTAGGCATGGGAGCCGTGTCAGGGAATTCTTTAGGGCAGTCCCGGGGGAGCGCTTTTCGGTTTCGGGTTTACATAAGATTCTAAGGGATTACAGTGGTAGGAAGGATACAGATCGTACACTGCAGCGTTGGGCTAGTGACCTCCAGAGACCCAATTTGACCATAGACTTTCAGAAACTGACAGCCAGGATTCCTTCCTTGTCAGGTAGTGCAATATTGCGAGAATGCCAATTTCGAATCCTGTATAGGGCATATATGACGAAGCTTCAGGTGTTCCGATTTGGAGGAGTTCCAGATCCATTGTGCTCCAAATGTGGGAAACAAGAAAGCACATGGTTTCACTCCTTCTGGGAATGTCCAAAAATAAAAACGTTTTGGGGGCAAATTATAAATTACTTGGAGTCAGTGGTGCACGGAAGGGTTCATCCCTCTCCACAGGGGTTTCTACTGGATAGGTTTGAAGTATTTGCACAACATCCTAAGGGGGTCCACCAGTTTCTACGTAAAGCGGGCATTATAGGGAAGAAGCTTATTTTGTCTGGGTGGATGCAAGCGGAGCCGCCGGACTTTTGGCATTGGAGGAATCGCCTGCATGAGCTACTTTTACTAGAGTGAAGGGTGGTGGGGTCCTCCCCAAGGAGAAGGAGAGCATTTTTGGAGATATGGGAGCCTTATATACAATCATTATCATCCAAAGCACGCAGTTTCATCTTGAACCGTATTTGATCCGTCTTTTTTTTTTTTTTTTTGCATGATTCTTTCTTCTTTGGGGGGGAGGGGAGGGAGGGGTTATGGAGGTAAACAACTTTCACAGGGCAATTCTCACAAGTTAGTGGTAAGGTGGGAAGGCACACCTTGATGGAGCAATTATTTGGGGCCTATTCGTAGGGTTGGATGACAATAGGAATAACAGTGGACTACAAAACAGTATGGGTTCTCAGATTTAGTTGCATAGCCATTACGAAGGCTGCGCATCATGCAATGACATCCCGGAACATAGCTCCATAAAATAATATAAATGTTGGGTATACAAGGGTGAGACTTCTTTTGAAGACATCCATACCCGCGCACCTGTTCTAAGAACTGTATTAACTAAAAAATATTGTTCAGTTTTATAAAAGGTTTAAAGTAAATGTTACACTTTATAGGCAAGATGGGGGGGGGGGGGGGGGGGGGGGGGGGGGGGGGGGGGGGGGGGGGGGGGGGGGGGGGGGGGGGGGGGGGGGGGGGGGGGGGGGGGGGGGGGGGAAGGGGAGGTTGGCTGGGAGAAAACTGAAAACCACTTGACACTGGATGTAACACCAACAGTTGTTTGTTGTATTAGTTATGTAATCAATATTAGTGACTGAAAGGTGGTAAATATATATCTTAACCTGCATAATATGTCAATAAACAGATTTAAACATAAAAAGATTGCGACCTGATTTGGATTATCACCATGAAGTCATCTGGGCTCAAGTCACAGGTCCCCTTCCATATGGGAAGGTACAGCATATGAGCAGAGTCAGTGGTTCCAGCTCTGTGGGGCTTAGGGATTCTCCATGTCAAATTAATTTCCAGACTACAGAAGATCCTCTCATCTGGGAGATCCAGTTGAGTGGTGCACCAGGGGGGGGGAAGTCCAGAATGCTGAAGTAATCCAAGTCCAGACAGATCGGATAGCTGACCGTCATCCATGATGACAAGTTGGAGATTGTTTTGAAAAACCCGCCTACGACGAATGACTCTCCAGATGATGCTACAGACATACCTCAAGAGATCACGGCATCCTCTTCCAGTCATGAGACACCACATCCTCGCAGGTTGACTGCCATCCAGAGAAAGGATGATGCTTTCACCATTCCTGTTCAGATAGCTGACATCCAAACACTTCAGTCCACTTTGCTGTTGCCTAGCGATGTCTCCATCATCAGTGACACTCTGTTCTTCCGTCTGCGCAAGTCTGTGCAACTTCACTTCAGTAAGTGTTCTTCCACTTCGGTGCAGGTACCTGGACAAGGTGCCAAGACGCTCGTGGGAATGTGCAGTCTCCCTTTGCCGTGGGACAGAAGACGTTCACAGACCACTTCTCTATTGTGAAAGGCCTCCAACAGCCCTTATGCCTGGGCTCCGATTACCTTGTGCGACTGGGAGTTTATGTGGATCTGGTGAACCTTGTCTTGTGGAGTAGACTTGATGGCAGCCCCGTGGAATCAGAGGTAACGCCTGTTAGCCTGAAGTCTGGACAGACCATACCCGAGGTCTGTGAAGTAGTCTGTGATAAAGCTGTGATCATTCCGGCAAGAGTGAGGGATTTTTCCATCAAGCTTCGTCTTGCTCAGGGACAGCGTCTGTTGGACAAAGTGGTGTACTTCAACCCTCATGCTCATTTTCGTGACCTAGGGTTGTCCATCGGTGTTCTGCCATGTTTGGAGGTATCTGATGCTCCTTTCCACCTGTTGGTCACCAATCCTCAATCAGATGAAGTTGTTGTGTCTAAAGGAGACCCTTTTGGATTTCTGGTGGGAGAGTCTTTTCCTGATGTCGAGGTAAGTTTGCCTATTATTGGCAGGCTGCCTTCCTCTTGGAACACCTGCCGGGGAGGGGGGGGGGGGAGACTGAGAGTCTGTTTACCTCTCCCAGAGGCCTCATATCTCTGGAGTTCATGTGGCCATATGAAGCAATGGATTCACAGGTGCAGTTGGAAGACGACTTCATGATTTTGTCCAGAAGGATGTCTCTACCCCAGAGGTCTAGAGTGGTGAATTCTGTTGAAACCTCATCTCTGCAGGCGGACATTGGAGAACAAGTGGAAATTCCATCCAACCAACCTTTCTCAGAGTTTGATGCTATGGTGAAAGATCAAGTGGAACAGGCTGATGCATGTACTACTATCACAGAGAAGATGCAGTTGACTGAGTTGCTGTACAAATACAAGGAACTTTTTGCTGTAGACTCATATGACTGTGGCTTTACAGACCTGCACATCACCAGAGTGCCTACAGAACCAAATAGTAAGCCTGTTTTTGTGCGCCAGTATAAGATTCCATTGGCTTCCTATGAATCTGTGCAAGAGATTCTCAATGGAATGATTGCCTAATGATGCCCCTTGGAGTCCAGGGGCATCATTAGGCAATGCAACAGCACATACAACTCCCCTCTGTGGTCCATCTTGAAAAAGAACAACAGCTGGAGAATTGCACTGGACTACCGTCAGCTGAATAAGCGAGTACCGTTGTCCAGGTGGCCGATGGCTCCACTGGATCAGAGTCTTGCTACTATCAAGGGGGCTAAGTATTTCACCAGCTTAGACTTGGCATCAGGGTTTTGGACCATACCTGTACATCCACATGATCAGTATAAACTGGCTTTCACCTTTGGAAGAAACAGTACACGTGGAACAAAACTCCCTTTGGTTTTCTCAATTCACCGGCTGAATTCAACATCTTCCTACACAAAGCACTTCCAGATGCTGAAGCTCGAGGAACTGTAGTCTATGTGGATGATATTCTGATCAAAAGCCCTACCTTTCAAGAACATCTGTCAAAGATTGAGCACGTTTTCAGACAGTTGACAAATGCTGGAGCTAAATTGACACTGGCCAAAGGACAATGGTGAAAGAAATCTCTGAATTACCTAGGGTATGAAATTTCTGCTGAGGGTCTGCGACCTCAGAAGCAAGTTCAGGCCTTACAACAGCTGAAACAACCCATCAATCTCACATAACTTCGTTCCTTTCTGGGAATATGCAATTATTCCAGACAGTTCATAAATGAGTATGCGGAGATCACCCGACCATTGGTCAAGTTATTGAAGAAGGATGTACCCTGGACGGGGTCCAGAGCAGAAATCTGCTATGCAGGAGCTGAAGGAGCAGCTCAGCCGCTTTCCATGCCTCGCGTAACCCGGAGGGGGGTCATGAGTTCTACGTTGACCTGGGATACTCCAATCACTCTATGAGTGCTGTCTTGTATCAGAAATATGATTCTGATAAGCGGGTTGTGGCCTATGCCAGTAAAGGCCTATCCGAAGTGGAAAAGAAGTATTCAGACTGTGAGAAATCCTTATTGACCACAGTGTGGGCTCTGCAACATTTCCGGAGTTACATCCAAGGGGAGAAGCTAATTGTGGAAACTTGTCATCAAATAGTTAGTTTCCTGGGTAGCGACTGAATCAAATCTGGTCGGGTGTCCAACAGCAGAATAGTCTCCTGGACACTGGCTCTTCAAGGATGGCCTCTAGAGGTAAAGTATGCTCAAAAACATCGCAATGTAGTAGCCCAAGGTATGGCTGACCTGCATGACTGTGCAGGACATGATTCCTTTGCAGGTAATCCTGAAACAGATATCCCACCACCAGAGGTAGAACCTCATCGACACCACCTGTATGATGATAAGATTTGTACTACCATGCCCAAAGTCTATGTGGATGGTTGCGCCTACCGCCATGACACAGACCATGAGTTGGTTGCAGGTGTGGGAGTGGTATGGAATCCAACCGTTCCTGAAGAGACTTTGAAGCACAGCTTGGGTTCACAGACAAATCAGTACGCTGAGATTGCTGCAGCTTTGGTGGCAGTACAGTCTGCAGTTCAGAAAGGAATTAGGGAACTAGTCATCTGTACAGACTCCGATTATGTGAGACAGAACTTTGTCTCTCATCTACCCAACTGGAAGCAGAACATGCTAAACTCGAAAGGAAAACCGGTACATCATGGAAGTTTGATTCTGGCCTTAGATCGCCTGGTATGGGACCATGACATGACCATCTGTTGGAAGAAGGTTAAGGGTCATGCCAAGGTTTATAGTCCTGACAAGATAGGGAACGACTTAGCAGACCAACTCGCCAAGGAAGGTGCACTCACAGGAGAATTATGGCAGTTCTCAGAGTTTGAGACAGTGGCAGTTCATGCTGTCACTCGACGGCAAACAAAACAGTCGAATGAGACTCCCGTGTTCCAGTGGTGCAGTGAAGTCCCATCATTTGATCTTGTAAGGGCTCAGATGTCGGATCCAGTGGTTGGACGATTTTATGAGTACATCCAGAATCCGCAAGAACATCCATTGACAGAAGAGGAGTGTCAATCTGAAGAACTGAGGATACTCTATACATCCAGGGAGAAGTTCAAGATCCGACAGGACCTGCTTATTCGGACGAGTAAGCATGGCATTGAGCAATGGGTTGTGCCTCAGACATATCGTGGCATCATGTTGCAACATGCTCATGATGAACCATGTGCAGGGCATAGAGGGGAAGGCATCACCTATGAGACCTTGAAGCAAGTGGCTTATTGGCCCCATATGCGTCAGGATGTGAAGCTGTATACTCGAGGTTGTCTGACCTGTTGTCGTTTCCAGCCATCTTCTCCATCTCATTGAGCACCACTCAGGAAGAAGGGTATTGCTATGCCCTGGTCAGATATCCAGATTGATTGGTTTGGACCTGTGGTTCGATCCACCCGAGGCAACAAGTACATGCTTACTGTCACCTGCATGTTCACCAAGTGGGTGGGGTGCCTACCTGCACCCAATTGCACCGCCGAGACTACGGCTACCTTACTACTGAATCATGTGTTCTGCTGGTGGGGTTTGCCCATGCAAGTGGACTCAGACCAAGGATCCCAGTTTACCGCAAAAGTGATCCAACACATGTGGAAGATGCTAGGCGTGAAGAGTAAACTACACATTGCCTACCGACCTCAGTCCTCAAGACAAGTGGAAAGAGCTAATCGTACCATCATCACCTCAGGTAAGGATTGGGATATGAAGTTACCTTTGGTCCTCATGGCCATACGTGCCACACCCCATCGGTCTACAGGAGTGTCACCCTTTGAGATGATCACAGGTAGAGAGATGATGTTACCAATTCATTTGCTTTACAGGACTAATGATGTGAACTTGTCCAGTGCTACTTCCTCTCATGAGTATGTCACTGTAATACATGGGATTGAAGGTCAGCTGGGGATGGAATGAGTGGAATGTTTTGGCTGTAATTATGTGTTGATATTCTCTGTTATGTGCAGGTCTGGGGGAGTTATTCTCTGTTATGGTGGTTGTTTAAGGGATGCCAGCACATCTGGGAAAGGCACCTTCAACCTGTGCAAGTCTGGGGGAGTTATTCTCTGTTATGGGAAACAGGCTGGTTGTTTAAGGGATGCCAGCTTGTGCAAGTCTGGGAAAGGCATCTTTGTTTCACACTATAAAAGAGGGGGGAGCACGGGACTTTCTTTAGAAGCTTGCCTGAACATAGGGACGCCTTGTTCAGTGAAGGGTATTTCCCTGCAATCTCTGAGGAAAGCCAGTGCTTCCCTGGTGGTCTTCCCAGATGCTGACTGAATTGCGGGTGCTGTAAGTATCTTGGTGTATGTGTTCACATATGTATCACCAATAAAAGCGATATACCGCATATTGTGTCTGGTGGCTTTTGTGTTGTCATAAGCACAGCGCCCCCTAGTGTTACAGTTTGGCGTAGTCGGCAGGATATCGCATTGTTGTTACGGTGATTACATTTGTGAATATATATTTGTTTTATTGTTTTGTGAATATGTTGAAGAAAGGGAAGAAGAGCAAATCTCATCAGGAGGCTATGCAGGCACAGCTTCCGCAGCTGTTTGCAATTCCTGGATGGGATAAATACCCATATCAGGCATTGGCAACAGAATGGGCGACAGATACGGGGTTGAGTGAGAATTGGGAGGTATGTTTAGGAGAGGGAACGTGTGAGGATGTGTTGAAATGTTTACAAAATGCCCCTGTGGTTAAACAGAAAGAGTTAAGAACGGTGGGTCGGAGAGGGTGGATTTTGTTGTCGGCATATCGCCTGATGCACCAGCAGAATCTGTTATTACAACAGAAGCTGTTGGAATCACAGGCTGAGATTCTGACATTGAAAAGTGACTTGGTAATGTCACAGTGTCAGGGCAAATTGATGATGGATAAGTGTACGGGGTACCAGCAAATTGCTGAGCGGGCGGCGGTGCGAGTAGCGCAGTATAAGTATCGGAAAAGGAGAGGGAGTGTGAGTAAGGTAAAGGTTGCAAAGGTGATGGCTACTGCCACACAGAATCCTAACGGATGGGATCCTGAGATGTGGGATGGGGATATCTGGTCTTCCACACCCGAGAGTGAGTCAGGGGGTGAGGAAAGTGCTGCTCCGGAAATGAAGCCGATAATCCGGCTACGAGCATAGTTGGGTGGGGCAGCACCAGTGCGCATGGATTTAGCAGAAGACTATACGCAACAAGAAATTCTCAATATCATGCAGCAATTCCAGCAGCGTCCAAATGAATCCCTTATTGCTTGGTGTGTAAGGCTGCATGATACTGGGGCAATGGGGATACGGATGGACAATGAGGACTGTTTGAAATTTATACCTTTATCTCGAGATGCTATAATTCAAAGTGCATTTCGGGAACATAGTTTAGCAATGCCTGATGGGAATGGGTCAGAGGCTACTACTCTGATTGAGTTAGTGGGAACAGGGTGTCGTAAAAAGTACCCTTTAGAATCAGATTGGCCTGGGGATGACAAACCTTGGTATACTTTGAAAGATTGTATCCAGCGATTAAAGGAAGAGGCAAAGAAAGTGTGTATAGTCACAGGGCAGATGGATACACTTACCCAAGTGCCTATGTCAGCGGCAATTAGAAACAAAGTAATTAAAGGGTCTCCTCCAATGTATAAACAAGTTATTTTGACTCTGTTGATGAATAAAACAGATAACCCGTTGGAGGGCATTATGGATAAAATCGAGCAATTAGGAGATTTGGGGGATTGGAGTCTGAAGCTAACAGATAGGAAAAATAATGAGGGGCAGAGAATTGGGGAAAGGCCAAAGGGGCAAGGTTCAGAGGTAGAGCGAGTACCTCGTAAGGATATGTTTGCCGCTCTACTACAAGCGGGGGTGGCTCGGGAGAAAATAGATGGAATTCCCACTGGAGAGTTATGGCAGCAATATAAAAAATTAGGATTGGATAAGAGAGGGATGAAACCGGTTCGGAAAACCCGGACAGTGGGAAAAGAAAAACTTCCTTCAGCCCCACCTGTGGAGGGTCCGGACTATTCAGATTTGTATCATGAGGTCCGTACTCTCCTGCAGAGAATGACACTTCCATCTACTACTACTCTGCCCCCATCTAAAGCAGAAACCAATCTGTTTAGAGAGGATTGACTAGTACGGGGATGCAATGTAAAAATTGATCCGCATCCCTATATTGATGTTGTAATACAATGGAGTCCGAGAAATTTTCAACAAGTACGAGCTTTGATAGATACCGGAGCAGAAGCAACGATTATAGCTGGTAACCCTTCTAAGTTTAAAGGACCAAAGTGTAATATTGTAGGACTCGGGGGGGAAGAGTATTCCTGCAGTGGAAACACAATTGGCTATGCAAATTGGGGATTTACAGCTCCAAAAGTATGCTGTAATGATTACGCCAGTGCCAGAATATATAATTGGTATGGATATTCTGAGAGGTTTAAAACTTACTATTGAAGGGGGAAGTTGGCAATTTGGAACGTCTCCCGCAGTTCCCCGGCGTTTGAAGTATATTTCCACTTATAATATTCATGCAGTATTAGTGGGAAAAATTGTTGATGAGCCTCTCACCATACCAGCCGCCACTCAATTAGTTGCACAAAAGCAATATCGGATTCCTGGTGGTATTGCAGAAATTACGCAAACAATACAGGAATTACAAGAGGTAGGGGTCATTGTCCCAGTTACTACCAAATGGAATAATCCAGTATGGCCAGTGAAGAAATCTGATGGATCCTGGTGGATGACAGTAGATTACAGTCAATTGAATAAGGTTACACCCCTGTTGCATGCTGCAGTCCCCGACATTGTGACTTTAATTGAGAACATACAAAATAGAAAAGGAAAATGGTATGCAGTGATAGATTTAGCAAATGCCTTCTTTACAATAGCCTTAAAAGAGGAATTTTGGGAGCAATTTCATTTACGTGGCAGGAAAAGCAGTACACTTTTACACGGTTGCCACAGGGATGGTTGCATAGTCCTACAATTTGTCATAGGGTGGTAGCGCAACATCTAGATGCACTATCGTTGCCACCAGGTCTAGAGTTAACCCACTATATTGATGACATACTAATCCAAGGGGATACAGAGGAGTTAGTGGCCTCTGGGCTAGAACAACTAGTACAACTCATGAAGAATAAGGGTTGGGAAATTAACCCAGCAAAAATCCAGGGACCCGCCCAGACAGTGAAGTTTCTGGGAATTAATTGGAATAAGGGACACCAGGAAATTACTGAGAAAGCACTAAACAAAATAGCAGAATTTCCGGTACCGGTTACCAAACAGCAAACACAGAAATTTATTGGGTTGTTTGGATTTTGGCGTAAACATATCCCACACTTGGGGCAGGTGTTACAGCCATTATACAGAGTAACACGAAAGAAATGTGTATTTCAGTGGAGTGCTACAGAGCAACAGGCTTTTGACCAAGCCAAGTTAGTAGTACAACAAAGTGTCAGTCTGTGGCCAATATGTGCCAATGATCCAATTGAATTACAAGTATCAGTGCATGCAGAGTATGCCAATTGGAGCATGTGGCAGAAACAAGATGGGAAACGTTGTCCGTTAGGATTTTGGACACGTAGATTACCCGATGCAGCTCAACGATATATACCCTTTGAGAAACAATTGTTGGCTTGTTATTGGGCTCTTGTGGAAAGTGAACAACTAACTTTGGGGCATGAAGTAATTTTGAGACCAGAAATTCCAATTTTAACTTGGATTAATAGTGAACCACATACCCATAAAATTGGCCATGCACAGGAGGCATCTATTATAAAGTGGAAGTGGTACATCCAAAATAGGCAGACTAAAAGTGGTCCCAATGGGGTCTCGCAATTACATGAACAAATTGCTCAGATTCCTTTAGGTGAGGGGGAGGAAGTATTAGTGTCTGGGGGTGGTAGTGGTAGTGCCACCCATCATGTTGCTAAATGGGGAGTACCTTATGACCAATTAACTATTGACCAACGTCAGTATGCCTGGTTTACTGATGGTACAGCCAAGTATACTGATGGTAAGCGGGCATGGAAAAGTGTGGCCTACAATCCTCATACACAACAGATATTGCAGAGCACGGGCCCAGATGGGAGTAGTCAATATGCTGAATTATATGCAGTCTATCTGGTACTTAAACAAAATGCGCCAGAGGCATACATATATACTGATTCATGGGCTGTGGCAAATGGATTAACAACCTGGTTACCTACATGGAAACAGAATGATTGGTATATTCATACTAAACTGGTTTGGGGATCACAGTTATGGCAAGAAATTAGTGAATTTCTGCAATCTACTTCTGCCTATGTCTATCATGTTGATGCACATGTTTCCCCTATAACCTCTGATCATATTTTTAATCAGACAGCAGATTCCTTAGCTACTATTCACACGAATGTCATCACTGGAACAGATGATTCTACTATTCATCGGGGTGAAGAAGAGACCGGTATTGCAAGCTGGGCATATCAAAAATGTGGACATCTCGGAGAGCAAGCCACCTATCACTGGGTGCGGCAGCGTGGGTTAGCATTGTCTCTTTCTACCATTAAAAATGTTATTGCTCACTGTCCTGTTTGTCAACATTTGACTAAACGCCCTATAACACACCCAGTCAAAGGTACACTTGCTCGAGGTAAGTTACCTGGCCAAATTTGGCAACTAGATTATATTGGCCCTTTACCAATTTCGCAGGGATGTCAATATGTCTGTGTTGCCGTGGATACTTATTCCGGATTTTTGCTAGTCCACCCTTGTCGTAGAGCTACAGCTCAGCAGACTATTGTTCTTTTGGAATCCATATGTAGATATTATGGCGTTCCACTGCAAATTCAAAGTGATAATGGCTCTCATTTCAAAAATCATCCTGTTACTGCCTTTTGCGCCCAATTTAACATTGAATGGGTTTTCCATATTCCCTATTATCCACAAGCTGCTGGTCTTGTGGAACGTAAGAACGGTCTGTTGAAAACACAGATCCGGAAATTAACTCCTACTCACACTCTTGCGCAATGGCGCAAATATTTGTACCCAGCAGTTACTATCCTCAATAATCGTCCAATAGGGGAGAGTGAAACACCATTGATGCGTATGTTGACTCCCCATCTTCAAGTCTTGCCCAGTACACATGTCACCCTGGGAGTTAAGCTCTTACATCCGAAAGCTGTTATACCGCTCCGTCATACGATTGACGCTGCTGGTTTTGATCTTGTAGCCCTCTTTGACACTCTTTGTGCGTCCCGAGTGGTGACAAAATTTCCAGCCGGGTTTGCTTTACCTCTCCCAGCTGGCCATTATGCTCAGATTGTGGCCCGTTCCAGTTGGGCTCTTCGTGGCTTACTTCCTGTGGGAGGTGTCATTGACAGAGATTATCAGGGGGAGGTCATAGTCCTTCTGATGAATCACACTGAGGAGGATGTAATGGTGCAGGCTGGGGATAGGATAGCACAATTGTTGATAATTCCTGTCAATTCCTCCTCTTTTACTCAAATTTCTGATTTTGTGGGAGTCACTGAGCGAGGTACACAGGGGTTTGGGTCTACTGGGAGGGGTGTGGGTGGTCGGGTATGGCATCAGGACCCTGCACACCCAGGTCCTCCTCAACCTGCTGAAATTATAGCCCGAGGGGAGGACAATACTGTTACAGTAGTTCAGCCAGGACAACAGAGTTGGACGAATGTTCCTGCTGAGCAATGTTATTTAAGGGAATAGGATTTATATGTGTTTCTCTATTTCTTTTTGTTTCATGGCATACTGTTTCTCTGTTTGGGTTGGGAACTCGATGCCCGTACTCCCGGCGAGCGGGTGCTGGGAGTGACCTCGCGTGTCCACTATTGGTGGAGCAACAAAAATAACTCGACCTTACAGCAAGATAATTATACATGTCATACTGCATGTCCGGTATTGAACGTAACTGCTTCCCAAGCTGTGTTTCATAAAACTGAACAGCGCTTTGTAGTTGTTTCACCCAGTTTTGTGAATGTGACTATCCATAATGCTACATCCTGGGTTATGTGCATCCAGCCTATGGGATTCCAGGACCAGATATGGAGACTATGGAATCGGACACGCAAAATGCAGTTCCTCCAAACTTGTAACAGCTCTATAGTAAATATTACTTTGAATTGAACTGCTGAATGGATTTTCACTAATGCTACACCAATTGCAAACCATTTTGCACCCTGGATGGACTTCTTGCATGTGTTGCTTGCTGTTGGTAATATGACTAATCCTGCTCCACTGTCACGCATTCCCACTACATGCAAAAACATGTCTATGCAGTATAGAAAGACTGTATTAACTTACAATGTTACATTTCCACACTTGCCTCGCTGTACTAGGGTACAGCGAGCATGGTATGATACTATTTTGGGGGGTGCGGGAACTGGACTGGGAATTCTGAATACTGTAGATACAGATACTCTGTTTAGTAAACTACACTATCTAGGTAAGGACTTGCATACTGAACTGAATATTTTAACCAATTGGTTACCTGCCATTCCAGGAACAGGACAATTAATGGTGCCTGCGATAGCAGACACTAATCATTTATTAGCCCAAACTTTTAAGTTTGAAAATTATACTGACACTACTTTGACAAAAGCATTGAATTATACTTGGTGTTCATTACAGACGTTGTACGCTTTGCATCAGCGGGACAGAGTCCAGATGGCTCTACAATTGGGGATGCATATCCAGTTGCAGACCCTTTTCGCTGGATATATTCCGGTTGATGAGTGGTTGTTCCCACATTCAGAGAGTACAGTCTGTACTGATCGATTCTGTACAGGGGTTTTATCTTCATATAAGATTTTCCATACTCATATAGTATGTAAGTATTATATATCTCCAGTATTAGTGAATGTTTCTGGTATCGTAACCTTTTGGGCCCCGCATATGAATGGGGAGTATATAACTGTATATAATGAGACATATAAATTGGATATGTGTAATGAGCAGGGAAATCGCATGATTTGTCCTTTCCAGCCACCACAATTTGAACCTTGCTTATCCCCACGTTTTGGGGAATGCACATTTACTGTTTTCCCTGCCAACTATGAGTTCTTTGTAGAAATTAGTCAGCGGACATTATGTATTTCCACTGCTAATTTCACAACTTTGTCAAATAATACCTTCCTGACCGATCTGTCAGGAGTCAGTTCCTGTTTTACTAGCATATCAGTATTTTGGTGGAAAGGACAAAAGTATGTATTATATCCGGATTTATTTAATTCTGCTTTCATACAGTACAATTATACCTTCTTTACGGAGCCAATTTTAGTTGTAAATTATAGTAAGTTGACCCACATGTTGCATATATCCTCTCTGATTAATGAGTATATTCAAGGTGTGAATCACACCTTAAGAGTCATGCAAGTAGATGCTCAATTTGACAATCACACTGTTCGTATAGTGGCAGAAAATATTCGAAGTAAATTACATCATAATTGGTGGGATCCATTATTGGGACATTCTCCTAGTGCAGATGCTTTCCTAAAATGGATCACTCATCCTTTACTTGTAGTACTATTAGTTAGCATCCTGCTAGTGATTTGGAATTGTATTTTGACTTGTAAAATTTGGAAACGACCTACGGTGGTCCATAATACTATGTATACTTCTGTCTCCTCATAAGCAGAGAATATCAAGGGGTGGAATGTAATACATGGGATTGAAGGTCAGCTGGGGATGGAATGAGTGGAATGTTTTGGCTGTAATTATGTGTTGATATTCTCTGTTATGGGAAACAGGCTAGTTGTTTAAGGGATGCCAGCACCTCTGGGAAAGGCACCTTCAACCTGTGCAGGTCTGGGGGAGTTATTCTCTGTTATGGTGGTTGTTTAAGGGATGCCAGCACATCTGGGAAAGGCACCTTCAACCTGTGCAAGTCTGGGGGAGTTATTCTCTGTTATGGGAAACAGGCTGGTTGTTTAAGGGATGCCAGCTTGTGCAAGTCTGGGAAAGGCACCTTTGTTTCACACTATAAAAGAGGGGGGAAGCACGGGACTTTCTTTAGAAGCTTGCCTGAACATAGGGACGCCTTGTTCAGTGAAGGGTATTTCCCTGCAATCTCTGAGGAAAGCCAGTGCTTCCCTGATGGTCTTCCCAGATGCTGAGTGAATTGCGGGTGATGTAAGTATCTTGGTGTATGTGTTCACATATGTATCACCAATAAAAGCGATATACCGCATATTGTGTCTGGTGGCTTTTGTGTTGTCATAAGCACAGCGCCCCCCTAGTGTTACAGTCACCCATTTGCGGCAGCATTTGCAAAGTGCCTTTGCCTAAGCCCAAAAGAACTTGGAAAGTAGTGCTAGAGGTAGAAAAGCCTACTATGATCAAGGGACTACCTCCAAAGAATACCAAATTGGCGACAAGGTATTCTATTTCAATTTTGCCAGAAACAAGGTAAAAGAAAAGAAGTTTCTGCCCAGTTGGCATGGTCCTTTCCCTATAGTGGAAAAAGCTTCACCTGTGGCTTACCAAATTCTCAGGAAAAATTCTCAAGGTGAAGACAACCTTAAATGGGTCCAAATCAATCAGTTGAGACCATGTCATCCCAGTCATTTGGTTCCCGATACATGCATTGTAGAAATGACCCAAACTAACCATGAAGCAGAATAGCTTCGTTTTCTTTTTTCACCTACAGAGAAAAACAAAACCTTGAAAATTCGGTGCAGTTGCCAAACAGACTGTTCCCGTTCCTGATGTCATTCTTCATGATGTTCCTGACGCCCTGCTTCCTAATCCATTGGTGGTTTTCAACATTCCTTCCCCTTGTTCCTCATGATTTCCATTGTTTAGTCATGACTGTTGAATTTTCTTTTCCCAAGAATCATGCTTCTTGTTGGGGGGGAATTTGTTTGGTTTTAATTTTATTTCAACCGATCCAGTGTTCCTGAAAGTGAAGTTTTGGATATGTTGTTTGTTTTTGGGACATTTCATTGACTTACTTTTGAACTGTGTCCAATGCTTATGTTTGAAGACTTTCTTCGTCATCACCATTACGTGGACCATATTGTTCCTGTTTGATGTCTGCTTGATGTGAGAAGTTGTCCATTCACACCTCATCATTCATCACGGTCCACCCTATTGACTATGGTTTGGACATTGTCGTTTTACAGTCTAAAGACTCTCATACCATTGACTTTGTTAGATTTTGTGGAGTTCAACCATGAGTAATTCTCCATGATGCAACAGTTAGTCTACTATCATATTAAGAACTAATTTGCTTATGCTTTTGCCATGCATTTTATAGTATGATAATTGATTGTTGATTATATTTTCATGCATTAGGACATAACTGCTTACACCCTATGATTTGTTCCTGTATTAATGATCTGCTGTTTTAGCAATTGAATTTATGTGTGAACATAAAGCCATGATTCATGAAGTGCATTAATAGAGTGTTAGTATGGAGTTACTGACATTTACAGTTCTTGTTTTATTTGGTCCTGACCATGAGTCTTGATGTCAACCCGTCTAGTTGTATTGCTAGTTAGGTTGGAGAAGGCATTTACTCCTTTGTAGTAAATTCCATCTCCAAGGGGGGGAATCTGTAGGGGTATTTCCCTGTGATCTAGCCTGAGCTTGTCTTGGCCCCTTACAAGCCTATGACAGCATGGTACAATAAGATGGCTGTTGCAACCCTCTGACCTGAACATCTCTGTGTCAGAAAGATCCAGCTTCAGCTTGTGGAAAATCACTGACAGGCTTGCTGAAGCCAAGGACATTCTGTGTTCCAACCATCCCCCTTCTATCTCTGAGAGACTGGGAAGGGAGTCATACTCATGGCACCAGAAGTTACCATCTCCAAGGTCACAAAACAAAGAACTCTTCTTGCCCATGCACTGGACTGTACGAGAGGCTAACCTGACAGAGAGGTCTGGAAGAACGCGGGGAGAGTGGGGAAAAAGTTAGTCGGAGACCCTCGGAGGAGGAGTACCTGGTAAGGACCCGAGAAATCCAACAAGGATCGGGGTGAGCTAGAGACTGTATGATACCAACCTTGTGACCTGCATAACTGGTGCAAATACCTGTGGCAGAGATATTGGCTCTGAATACCAACGGAGAGACGGAAACCTGCTTGTTTGCTGAGTAAGACCTGCACTATATCTAAGACACAGACAGCTGAGATAGCGTCTGGGGAGATTCTGCTCCGGTCTCATCTGAAGCCGTCATCAGGACAGCGTGGTGAGACCACAGTGATATATTTCCTAGTCTGGGGTTAGGCAGTGGTTTTATCTAAGTACGACTGGTTTATGTCAGCTCTTGGTCAGGGAAAGCTGCTAAAGCGAATGCTACATACCTGTAGAAGGTATTCTCCGAGGACAGCAGGCTCATTGTTCTCACTGATGGGGTGACGTCCACAGCACCTCCTCCAATCGGAATCTTCACTAGCAAAGACGTTTGCTAGCCCTTGTGCGCCGATGTGCACCGCGCATGCGCGGTCGTCTTCCCGCCCGAACCGGCTCGTGTTCGTCAGTCCCATATATAGGAAGACAAAGACAAGGGAAGACACAACTCCAAAGGGGAGGCGGGCGGGTTTGTGTCCTGCTGTCCTCGCAGAATACCTTCTACAGGTATGTAGCATTCGCTTTCTCCGAGGACAAGCAGGCTGCTTGTTCTCACTGATGGGGTATCCCTAGCATCCAGGCTCACTCAAAACAACAAACATGGTCAATTGGGCCTCGCAACGGCGAGGACATAACTGAGATTGACCTAACATTTTATTCAACTAACTGAGAGTGTAGCCTGGAACAGAGTAAAAAATGGGCCTAGGGGGGTGGAGTTGGATTCAAACCCCAAACAGATTCTGAAGCACCGACTGCCCGAACCGACTGTCGCATCGGGTATCCTGCTGCAGGCAGTAATGAGATGTGAATGTGTGGACAGATGACCACGTCGCAGCTTTGCAGATCTCTTCAATAGTGGCTGATGAATATTTTTAAAATAAAGTCTCATCAAGGATTCTTTATCTTGCAAAAATACAAACGAAACAATTAAGGTTGCTCTGGTTTCTGTATTATCCTTCGACTATTCCAAAAAGTCTGTCAAATGAAGTGTTTCAGTCAGATTATTTTGTGATGTGGGAACATCTTGTTGTTGGTTGGTTTTCTTATCCAAATAATAATTTTTTTGTAGC